>NC_132902.1:21159445-21274445 GCF_030463535.1 Salminus brasiliensis
TAAAATCACCAGACAAACCACCCAGTAAACTCACCCATTAAAATCACCAGTAAAACCACCCAGTTAAATCACCCAGTACAATTAACCAGTAAAATCACCCAGTTCAATCACCAGTAAAATCAGTGAATCACCAGGAATCATTGAATAAAAAGACCCCTTGACAGAGCGGTGATGGAGCAGGGAGATCAGGCAAGTAAAATTACCAGTAAAATCACCTAGTACAATTAACCAGTAAAATCACCCAGTTCAATCACCAGTAAAATCACCCAGTTCAGTCAACAGTAAAATCACCAGTAAAATCACATAGTATAATTAACCAGTACAACCACCTAGTAAAATTTCCAGAAAGATCAACCAGTAACCAGCTCTGCGCCTGGAGACAATACTGCACTACTGACACCTGTGTCCAAACAGACCAGCAGTGCTGGATCTCCTAAAGCTTCATTCTGAAGGACGCTGGTGTAACACTGATCACTGAGTGCTGTGTGCTGTACCCATATCCATATCCCCTCTGTACTGTAAGATCAAATGCAGGTGCTGATCGAACACTGATCATATAGCCCATTATTATTATTATTATTATTATTGCTAATTATTCAGTTAGTTAATGATCTTTACATTCAAATGTTATGTTAGTATATATATATATATATATGTGTGTGTGTGTGTGTGTGTGTGTGTAGGTATAGTAATACCTACATAAGAAAAACATCAAAAGCAATGTTACACATTATATAAAACAATATACTAATTATTATTATAACAGTATGTATAACGAGAGCATGTAATTGAACAGTGGGCCCTGGTATGCAGTCATTTGCAAACGTTTGGGCACCCCTTGTAAAATTACA
The DNA here is from genome assembly GCF_030463535.1 of Salminus brasiliensis. Taxonomy (NCBI): domain Eukaryota; kingdom Metazoa; phylum Chordata; class Actinopteri; order Characiformes; family Bryconidae; genus Salminus; species Salminus brasiliensis. The sequence continues at coordinate 21,160,297 of NC_132902.1, forward strand.
GGGATGCCATATGCAGGGGGGTTAGAACAATTTTAAGGGCCTGTGACTGACAGGGGCCTTAAAAATTATTAATTGAATATTTTGGCTGAATTGTTAGAGTTGTGGGGCTCAGTGTAACATCATTTCATGAAGCCCAAAATCCCTGGCAGCACCCCTGTAAATAAGGCATAACACATCCTCTAAAACAACATAAACTTAAATATTTCATTTACTGCACATTTCAGAGCAGCGTTTCTATTGAGAGTTACACTGAACACATCAGGAAAACATCCACAATATTATATTATATACACATTCAGTGTACATTAAATATGGTAAAAGTGTCTCTGTAAAGGATTTGATCATTTATTAATAATAGATTAAATATGTAATTTGAGTCCAGTGCTGTGTTTATGACTGCATGTGCCCTTGATACTCACAATAATACCACGTATCAACACAAACCCAGATTTTAGCACCACCCAAACAACAACAGTGGAAAACTCTACTGAAGTGGATTTGACCTAAGGAATCAGTGAATAAGGAGACCCCTTGACAGAGCGGTGATGGAGCAGGGTGGTCAGGCAGGTGTCATAATGTGCCTCAGCCTGACCAGGGAGAGGGTTTCCCTCTATATCACACACTTCCCTCCTGAAAGCCTTGGAATAAGCTGATGAGCTGATTCAGGTGTGATCCCAACAAGCTGCATTAGCAGAGCTCACTCTGGTGGTTATTACTGGCCATGTGGCGTCAATGCAAATACTAAGGTGACCACAGATCACGTGAGTCCATTAGCCAAAACAGTGTAGAAAGAAAAAAATTATGGAAAAAAACCCACAGACATCTACAACAGCAGCAGCAACAAATAGGGCGGAGGGGGAGGTGAAGAGGGGGGGGGGGGTAGTTAAGAATGAGAATAATTTTAATAGTACGTTACTAACACACACAAACAGGACACAACCGTAAAGTTAACACTAATAAAACAGAGAGTTAACAACAATAAACCACACAAACAATAAACAAGGCTAACCATGCAAAATAGGGCTGAGCGGTATGACCAGAGTTTGGGGGTTTCCTGGTATATCACACTATTTTTGCCAGTAAAATTGACTGCCTTCATCTCTGCCTTCATCTCACCTCTCAAAAACCAACTGGTAGGTGAACTGGCTATGTTAAACTGCCCCCTAGGTGTGAGTGAATGTGTGTGTATGTGTCTGTGTGTGGTACCCTGCAATGGACTGGTGCCCTGACCAGGGTTTTTTCTCACCTTGTGCCCAATAAGTCCATGTAAGCCCCAGACCCACAAAAGGCTGAGGTAAAGGTCTGACCCCGCAGGCCTTCAGTCTGGCAGCTCTGATCTACAGGCTTCTGAGAGTAAAACAGCTGCAGGCCAGGAGCCATGATCCTAATCACATGATGTGTGCTGTTACTCTGTTTCAGAACCAGAAGAAGTTATGAAGGAAATGCAGCGTCCTGTCTAATGGATTCCTCCCCCTCTCTGTGGAGCGCGAGGCCAGAGGTCATTTCTCTCCAGTGATCTGCATCTTCATCATCAAACAAGCTGCTAAATTTGAAACCTAGAGAAGTGAAAGGATGACATGAAGGTAGGACACACACACAGAATTAATAAAAGATGCCAGATGTAAAGCAGCAAAATATTCCAAAAGTTTGTGGACACCCCCTATGATAAATGCTTTCAACTTCATAAAGTTGTACCCATTGCTGACACAGAGGTGCAAATGCACACACACACACACACACACAGCTTGTCTAAAGGGGTAAAAAGGACCCAGCATTGAGCTGTGGAGCAGTGGAACTGTGTTCCCTGGAATGATGGATGGTGCTCCATCCAATATTTTTGGGATGAGTTGTGGAGTTGGGGATGAGGTGGGGAAGTGCTCCAACCTGGATCCAAAATCCTAACCTTAGTAATGCTTTTGCCGCAAAATGCAATCAAAACTCTAGTAGAAAGCCTTTTTCCGGGGACAAAATAATAAACTTTTTATTTCTAATACCCTTGATTCAATAAATAAAATCAATAAATGAGCAGGTGTCCAAATACTTTTGTCCATATAGTGTATGTGCGATTAACGACGCTCTACTGCTCTTCTCTCTGCCTCTCTCTGAATGATTTCAGCTCACAGTCACAACAGAACCATTGGTGAGTAATGACTGTCTACATCTACTCAGTGCCAGTTTAGGAGGATTGTGATGGATTTGTACTTTTTAAGCGTTCTCCAGAAATGAGCGCTCTACAAGTGTATTTTGGAGAAATGTACTTTTTGCTAATCTCTATATTACCTAGCTCCTAGTTTCTTTTTTTAAAGAAACTTTTCACTTTAGGGCTTAAGCTCCTTAATCTCAGACTAAAGGGATCCTAAAAGAGGAGAAAACCAGCCTTCAGTTCCCTCAGTTCCTAGGCTGATAGATGCTGAATAGGACTCTGTCCACCATATTTTGCCACACAAAACTAGGGAATATAAGAAGGCACTTACCCCTGCCTGTGTTGCCCATGGTGGACAAATGACTGTAAAACATGCTAAGGTAAGTTCACAGGTGTCCTGTTGTACCGATGCTCTTCATGATGGGCACAGCGCACAAGACGTTCGATCATAGGAAAGGCATTCAGTTTACACTCGTACTAAATGTGGACAAAATCAAGGCTGCTAAATGAGTCTCGATGTGGACAAACTGGGCCTGTTTACACCTGGTGATCGGATCACGTTTGGATTTCAGTTGTCCACATAAAAAAGTCAGGTGTAAACACCCCCAAGACACATTGTGACCTTTTATTATGATTGGATCAGTCAGACCACTTTCGGAGGTGGTCAGAGAGATCAGATCATAATGATAGGTCATAATGCGTCTTGGCTTTTCACACAGACAAGTAAAATCCTAGTGTGATCTGACTACCAGGTGTAAACAGGCCCAGTGTGTGTTAGCTTTCAGAGAAAAGTAACTCTTCAGTAAGAGTTGAGGTGGATGGCGTTTTCAGGGTGCTCCCATGTCTGTGTTACCTTCTGGCTCTCTCCTTTTAATTAGGCTGTTATAGTCAGACCTGCCGGAGTTGTCAGACACACTCTGATACTGCTCAACATTCTCTGCTCTCCATAAAATTCCTCTAAGAACTAATTAACTCTCTTTTTACCTTCTCCAAGTAAATGGCCATCCAGGCCGACCTGCTGGAAGATTGCCTGCTGAGGTCCCCTCTTCCTGCGTCAAACCAGCTGCCACCTACCGGTCCAACCAGCAGGCCCCCCACCCACCACCACCCATAGCAGACCAGCGGCTCACCCGCCTACCACTGCTACCTGTTTAATGACCATGTTAAAACCTAAAAAAAAAATGGACTCGTAACTATCTGCCACTATTAATATCACCATTATTAACTATCTGTTGGACCTGGTTTGGTCATTTTTATCATTAATGTTTAATGTTTAAATAAATCTGACTTGACTTGACTTGACTTGACTAGACACCTTGTAGCTGCTTATGTCACCATTGACCTAAATTCAGTTAAATATCTATCATGAACATCTCTGAAACCTTTCAGTAACCCTAAATATAAGACTTCCTCACATGTAAACCTGACCTCCATCAACGCTGCTCCTTATCCAGCCCGTGTCTCCGTTCTCAGACACTACTGAGAATCAAAGAAGTTTCCCATGAAAGGCTTTTTGTTGACAATCTATAAGCAGGGGTTAAAGCGACTTAACGTCACGACCCACATTCAACCAGATAACAGCTTCTATTGATGCTGGCGGCCAGCTGGGATGAGGTCAAGTCATATATTGGTGGCAGTTCTATACAGAAGCTGCGACGACAGAAAAAGGAGCCAAACCGAAAACAGATGGACAGCCGGGCCTTGCTGAAGACAAACAGAACTATAGATAGCTGGGAGGGAAACGTTTGCAATGGATGCCGTGTCTTGAAGGACAGCACAGGCAGCGAGTGAGTGTGTGTGAATGATACACTGTGGAAAGCCCTTGCAGCAGATGAGAAGGGGAGTGTGTATGTGTGTGTGTGTGTGTGTGTGTGTGTGTGTGTTTGAGTGAGGAAAAAGAAATGCGGTGTCCGCTGCGAGGGCTATCATAGCAATAAGGCTCTAGACAATTTAACACAATGTCATAGTACTTACCAAGAGAACATCAACTGCCAGAAAAACAGTGTTTTCCCTCTCTTTTAAGTCTCTTTTCAGTGTGTGGGTGTGTGTTTGCATGTGTGTGTGTGTGTGTGTGTGTGTGTGTGTTTGCACACCATCGAACTTTCATTTTTTTTATTGTTTTGTTTAGTTTATATTCAGTGGATTTATATGCATGGCTTATCAGATGTGCATTTGTTTCTAGAAGGCTCGCCAAAGCCCAAGTGTAGAAAGGGCAGTGGGGTGAACGTGCAGCAGTATTGAGGAGTGCGAGAGTTTAGTTATTAGCATAGACAAGAGATCAGCCATAAGGAGCTAAGGCCCTGGACCTCTCTGTCTCTCTCTTTCTCTCTCTCTCTCTCTTTCTTTCTTTAGGAATCATGTCTACACATGTTTATACACATTTACTTTTCATAATTAAATCAAATGCAGGTTTAATTGTCACCCGCACAGTCACACACGGTACAGGTGGGAGTGAAATGCTTTCATAACTGTCTGATCACATAGGAAAATCAAGATAGAAAGACAAGATGGATAAGAAAATAAAAATATATAAAAGAAATATATTCTTATAGAATGTATAAGAAATGTGCATTAAAATATCATGTAATAGTGAAAAATAAAATAATTAAGAGTAATTAAGAAATAATGGTAAAAAATTAATAATAATAATAATTAAAAAATGCATAAAAGGGCCCCGGGCGGTCCCTTTATGGCGCTGTCACCATGATCAGAGGATCGCTGGTTCGAATCCCATTCACGCTTTTAGTTATTGGTAGCTTCCCCCCCACAACACTTCGCTGCGGTGCCGGCCGTCACTGGTGTCTGCAGGCTGGTGCTTTGGAGCCGAGTATTGAAAAATTAACGACTTGACTGCGCACACGTTGTAGAGGGGTGTGTGCTAGTCTGCCCTCGCTGGTGATGGGGGCATTGAGTTAAAAAATTTTATTAGAAAAAAATCAAAGTTCAAAGTTCATAGCGTTACAGTACTTAGGGTTGGGTGGTACAACAGAATTCCATACACTGCATATTACTACCACTATTTAAAAACTACTCTACTAAAAATAAATAACTTTAAAAAAAGAAAAGATGGATTTTGATTGCACTGGGACTGTGATATTACATTTACATTTACATTTACGGCATTTAGCAGATTAATAATAATATATTAATAATAATAATAAGAAGAAGAAGATAAAAAGAATCAACAACAAACAAAACATACGTTAACCTCCTAGATGTAACAACCTTTAGTGTAACAATCACCATGGCTGACAATCGTTCCAGGAATGCGGCCTAATCACACACAAAATAAAAAAGCTTCAGAAACGAGCCTCTTTTCTGTGTTTGTTTTCGAGGAGCGAGAAGTTGGTTGAGGTTAGAGTGGCCAAAACTAGTCCAGGCCCACACGCTGAGTATCCCGTGGCTTTCTAAAGCTAGTTCACTGAACTCCATTACGAGCGGATCAGTGGAGACACTCTGTTTGGTTTTAGTCCCTCAGTCAAGGGCACGGCTCACAAAGAAACTAGAAAAGGCTGCAGACGCCAATTTCTGTTGGGTGGCTTGATTAAGGGTCACAGTTCCTTTTCTCGAAGTGTAAATGTCGCTTTTCATTATGAAAATTCCACCTAAAAGAAAAATGAACACTTCGTGCCAATATCCATTGGAGAACATGGTGTATGAGAGCATGAGCCAAGCTAAGCTATGCGATTTTGGCACCAGCAATCGATATTTTCCCATGTGTTCTCCCCCCCCCCCTGCACCTCCCCCACCTCCACCCTTGCTGAGAAGTCAAATAATTATTGTAGTTTGAAACAATACTTTTTGGTACATTACCCTTGGCTAACCGTGACATTCAATAACGTTTGTTCTGTTTGAGTGGGAAGCTCATAAAAAAATATATTGAAATGTGTGATGGAGTTTTACGCCTTTGCCCTTGGCTTCAGCAGTTTTACAATAACAATTTGGCTTTGAGACATAAAACCTAATGATCGGGTCTGTCATATTTGCATACGCGGGGAGGGGTGGGGAGGAGGGCGGCTATTGCTTTTGCGCGAGATGCCAGTTACAGTGCGTAATTAGAAAGTCTGGCAGTCGGACTCGTCGTCAACAGCAGGGCTTCGGCAGGCGCACCGAGTATTTCCTGCTAATGAGGCTTGTCACCATGCGCTTTTACCCCCCGTCTCTTCTCCGCGCCTCACCCAAGACACTCCAGCGCGTTGGCTGGGCATAATCAGCACATAAACACGCTCATTACATCCACTACCGAAATAAACCTCCTCTAAACGTCCTCTGCGATAACACTCTCCTCCAGCGAGTGAGGTGGAGGGGGGAGAACAAAAAAAATAATTAATAAGAAAACATACAGTGATGACACAATAGATGGGTAAGAATTAGGAAATATTTGCAAAGTCAAACGGAGAAAGGGAACCCTGCACATGCAGGCCCGCCATGCTTCTTTCTGCAGGTACAGTGCTTCTGGTATAGCTGCTGTTGTTCTACTTCCTTCCTGAATTTAATAGGTGCACCTTGCAGTGCAGACCGCTGGCTCGCAGCAGCTGGATTTGTTGACAGGTGAGCAGGCTCTCTGAGAGGGGCAAAGCCGTCCGGGAGAGCGTGCTTGGAGTCTGGGCAATCGCTTTAGGGAAGGCTTTTCTGAGTGCCGGGCCTTTCGGAAATTCCAGCCTGGTGAGAGAGGCCTGTGCTGTTCCTCTGAGCTTGTACATAATTTGCACAGTTACTCTACACTAGTTTCTCACATTTCTGTACATCTAGTACATGTTGTGATCTGTCTAATATTATCTATCGTTGGACTTTAAGCCAAATTTGCTACAACTGCACACTACAGATGTCACTTGATAAGAGCTGAGTGTTGAGTTTCTGGGAACGAGTCCAAGTTGGGTCTCTGGGGTTTGAGTTGTGTCTGTTCTTAGGTCTCTAGGGTTTGAATCTGCGTCAAGTCCTGAGTCTGGGTCAAGTCTTGAGTCTCTGGGATTCTAGTCTCTGGGATTTGAGTCCAAGTTAAGTCAAAAGTCTCTGGGTTTGAGTTGGAGTTGAGGCTCGAGTGTCTGGAGTTGACGTCTGTGGTAAATATGAAGTCTCTATGAGTGTGAGTCATGTGTTGAGTCCCTGGCTGTGTGTGAGTCGAGTCTCTAGTGTCTGAGGTTCGAGTCTCTCTGGGTCCAAGTCCAAGTTGATTCTGAATCCAGTATTGGGTGTATGGGTATGAGTCAAATCTTAACTCTCTGAGGTTCCTGTTCGAGTCGTGTCTTGAGTTGGAATTCAAACCTTGCTTTTTTGTGTCTTTGGGGTTCAAGTCTGTGGCAAGTATTAATTCTCCAGATTATGAGTGTGAGACAAGTTTTGAGTCTCTGGCTGTGTATGCGAGTCAAGTCTTTAGTTTTGGAGGTTCATGTCTGAATCAAGTCTCTGAGGTTTGAATCTAAGTCAAGTCCTGAGTCTCTTGGTTTGAGTCTGAGTCGAGTCTTGTAGTCTCTGGGATTTGAGTCCAGGTTAAGTCAAAAGTCTCTGGGTTTGAGTTGGAGTTGAGGCTCGAGTGTCTGGAGTTGAAGTCTGTGGCAAATATGAAGTCTCTATGAGTGTGAGTCATGTGTTCAGTCCCTCGCTGTGTTTGTGAGTCGAGTCTCTGAGTGTCTGAGGTTCAAGTCCAAGTCAAGTCTTAAAACTCTGGGTTCAAGTCCAAGTTGAGTCTAAATCCAGTCATGAGTCTCTGAGTGTGAGTCAAGTCTTAATGCTCTGAGGTTCATGTTCGAGTCATGTCTTGAGTTTCTGGAATTTAAACCTTGTGTCTTTTGGGTTTGAGTCTGTGGCAAGTATTAAGTCTCTAGAGACAAGTTTTGAGTCTCTGGCTGTGTATGCGAGTCAAGTCTTTAGTCTCTGAGGTTCATGTCTGAATCAAGTCTCTGAGGTTTGAATTTAAGTCAAGTCCTGAGTGTCTTGGAGTCTGAGTCGAGTCTTGTAGTCTCTTGGTTTGAGTCTGAGTCGAGTCTTGTAGTCTCTTGGTTTGAGTCTGAGTTGAGTCTAAAGTCTCTTTGAGTCGGAGTTGAGACTTGAGTGTCTGGAGTTCAAGTCTGTCAAATATGAAGTCTCCATGAGTGTTAGTCATAATGTGTTGAGTCCCTGGTTGTGTACGCAAGTCAAGTCTTTAGTCTCTGGAGTTTGAGTCTAAGTCAAGTCTCAAGTCTGTAGAGTGTGAGTCTGAGTCATATTTCAAGTCTCTGGAATTCGAGTCCAAGTCAAACCACAAGTCTCTGGAATTGGAGTCTCAGTCAAGTCCGAAGTCTTGACAGTATGAGACTGTTTTGTATCTCGAGTCTCTGGAATTTAAGTCCAAGTCGAGTCTAGCATCTCTGGGTGCAACTTGAATCTCTAGCCTCTGAGGTTTGAGTCTGAGTTGAATCTTGAATCTCTGTGTGCCACTAGAGTTCAGTCACTAAGGTTAGAGTCTGAGTCAAAATATTGAGTCAAATATGTTTGAGTCGAACTACGAGTCTCTGGAATTCAAGTCCAAGTCAGGTCTCAAGTCTATGGGTAGTCAAAGCTTAAGTTTCAGTACAGTTAGTTCAGTTATGTTATGCACTGCAGGCATTGCATTGTACAAAACCAACCCCTGCTTATAATTATGTAAATAATACGCTACAAAGAGAGAAAAATAAAACTATTTTTACGCTGACAGATAGCAGATACTTAGCAGATCATGATGATTAATTGTTCAGTTGGGTGTGGGTTTTTATTCCATGTTTGGAGACCTGGGTCATTTACTATTAGTTATAGTAAGAATATATAAGTATATAGAAGCTGTTGAATCATTGTATACTACTTTGTTTCACATGGGTCTGTTTTTATTGTAGCAGAATTTTAACAATCGTCTACCTCTACCAATCATGCAAAAACAGAGGCCTGTGCTTGTTCATTTCACCTCAATTTCAAGTCAAATGTCCCCTTCCTGTCAAAGTAAGCAGTGTATTGAGCAAAGAAACCCACTTGGTTGCTTGTGCTGTGTGGTCCAGTAAACACTGGCCCTGTCTTCTGTGATGCAGTGAAGCCCTGGAGAAATGCAGTTTTGTTCCACTGGAAACTAGGAAGCCTACATGGTTGAGATGCCTATGAAGTTCTTTTTGCCTCTTGACTCTTGAAAGCTTGCACCTCAGGCTCCTTCAGGCTGCACACAACCAACAGCTTTATCTTGTACACAAGTAGCCATGGGCAGGTGTCCGGAACACTTTCGCTTCTGGCTGGGATTTAAGCGGCAGCAAAGCCAGCAAAGCGTGAGAGCTTGAGGAGGCACTGAGAGAGACACATGTTCAGGATCAGGGTTTAAAGGGGAAGGGACATCAAACCCCCGTCTGCTGCATTTGTGGCCGAGAGTCCTTGGTCTTGATGTTTCCTTTGTTGCCTGACAAGCTCAGCCTAGCCTCACCCCCCTCCCTCTGTCTCTCTTTCTCTCTCCCTCTTTCTTTCTCTCCCTCTCATGTGTGTCTTTTTAGCCAGTGAAGTGGAAAGTGAGAGCGGGGTTGCTAGAGGTTCGGCTCCAGTAGGTGCTTACAGAACTGAAGATGATCAGACTCCCTTCGGCCAGACAGAAAGCAGCCAGGCTTAAGAGTTCAAGGTCAATGGTGGTGGATCAGTCAATGTAAGGCCTTAGGCTGGAGGTATCTTCCAACTTTAAAGGATTTATGAATGGCCTCACAGGGTGTTATTCTAATCCTCTCGCTTTCTTCCCTAAACCCCTCACAATGGGCTGTTCAGACACACATGCCCACTGCCACACTTTCATCCCCACCACTGTTACATTGCACCACCAATCATATAAAAGCTGTACGAACAGTGTAGCATTTGAGGTCCTTTATGGCATTTGTGCCTTAAAACATATCTTCTAACATTTTAATTGATGGTCTAAACATTCAACTGGTGCTACATGAGTAGACGAGGGGATGGTTTGGGTCATTTCTGAAGCGCTGTGTATTTCTTATGTAATTTTAGCCACTGACTTAATGTCTGGATCACAGAACCAATCCAGCCAGTGGGTAAATTTTTCTGTTCATAGTGTGATGGCAGAGAAATCCCGTAGTGACTGGGCGAGTCGTCCAGTTTAGTGAAGTGTTCAGACGTTCCACTTCACAATGTTTGGGATGTTTCTGGAGAAGATGATCATTGCCAGCTTCAGTCAGCAGAAACGAAGGTTTGCTTCTGTGCCGTCGGCCAGTTGCCGTTGTGGCAGTTTGCTGTTTCTGTAGCGATTATACAGGTTTCACTGGGAAGGGTTGCTAACCCAACTCCCTTTCCTCCGCCTTTAGCATCTAGGCCTGGAACCCATAGAATCCAACTTCAGGACCCCCCACTGTCAAACCCACACTGTCAGCTCCTTACAATTACGCCTCTAGTGGTTAATTCCAGAATTGCATCCCCACTGCTGCTTTTAAGTGCAGAGTGGGGCAACAGTTTTGAGCGAGGAGGAACTTCCTCTTCCCACAAGCAATCTGACTTCTTAACTCCAGACACTAAATGGATGGACTCCTCCAGACAATGTGAAAGCATTGCACTACATACCGCCTCACTACATCACTGGACCCATTTTATTGCACATTTATTGCGCATAAATTGCACACTGCGTTTTTTGCACACACCTGTTATTTATTTCAAAAATAGTTGCTAGAGTATCACACTAACCTGTGCTGCACTCTACTGTTTTTAACATAGTCTGCACATTTTATTATTATATTTATTTTTACTTCTCACTACTGTCTCAGTCTCTGCCTTATTAATTTCACTTTCCAGTCTGCACTCTGTGTCTTGTCTGTACTGTCTGCATTCTGTTCTGCTCTTGTTCTGTGTTGCACTTGTGTTCTGTCTGCACTGTGTTGTGTTGCACCATGGTCCTGGAGGGCCATTGTGTCGTTTCACTGTGTACTCTGTATATAGTTGAAATGACAATAAAGCCTCTTGACTCTTGACTTGACTTGTTGACCTAGTGTGTGTTTAAAACCCATACACTTATGAAAAAGGATAAAGATGAGGATGAAGAAGAGTCTTCAGGGGTTCTTTTGTAAATTGTAAGTTCTATTCACAGTCATGTGAAAAACAAAGGACATCCCCTTGCCATTCTATGATTTTACGTATCAGGATATAATAATAATAATAATAATAATAATAATAATAATAATCGTAGCAGGTCTCAAAATGAGGTAAATAACCTCAGATGAACTGATACATACAGCCATAGAATTGAAAGAGGATGTAATATGTTTTTAATGAAACCGTAGAATCATTTTGTGCTTAAATAGTTCTTGGTGAAATGGTTCTTCAGATGGATGGAGTATGTGAAGTCACTTCACCATTAAGATTTATTACATTATTACGTCTGATTCTATGCTCCACTAGGGTGAAAACAGCTTTCACATCACAACTCAGCCAGTTCATGCTGGGTCCATCAGAACCATTAAGATTAAAACTTCTCCTGCTCTCTCCATGTTACAAATAGCAAGTCTCTTGACCTTTACATGACATCATATCCAGGGCTGGTGGTGTGTAGCTGAGAGTGTGGGCTCAGAGCAAGGTACTGTGGCACTGTAGATGGACCCCTCTCTTGGGAGAACCAATGGCAGAGATAGTGGATAAATCTGATAAATCTAAATTACTGTACTTTTGGGTGAAAAATAGCTAAATTTAAGTGTCAGGTTAAATTAAGTAATTATGTAATTTTAACTGTAAAGTGCCAAACAGGGTCAGATGCTTGCAGATGTAAAATACAAAGGAGGCTTTACTGGAATAAGTACAATCCAACATCACTCAGTGCAAACAGTCCAAAAGGGTAAAGGCATAAACGTAGTCCAACATACAAGCAAGAGTCGTAATCCAAAAACCAAAACACAGGCAAATAATCCAACAGGAAAAGGCTAAAGGCAAAGTCGGAAAACATGGAAAAAGGTCATACACTGTAAATATACATACATACAGACATCAATCACACGTCAGTAGATCACCAGAAATGGGATTCAATCCTTCGCTATTTTCTGAGCCTAAAGCCCAGCCTTAAATACTATGCTAAGATAGTCATCAGATCACAGGTGTGTGTCAGTAGAATTCCTGAGAATGTGGACATGGATAAGAGTGAGGAGTCACATGAAGGAGTCATGAAGAGTCATATGATCTTCCAGAGAATTCTGAGAGATCGAGCCCGGATGTAACGAGGCACTCGGCGGATGCGTGACATTAACTATACATAAAGAATAGATTTTTTATGTAGCTTTTGTGAGTGAATTAGCATTAGCTCTTTAAAGATACAGTGGGGAGAACAAGTATTTGATACACTGCTGATTTTTCAGGTTTTCCCACTTGCAAAGTATGTAGAAGACTGTAATTTTTATCATAGGTACTCTTCAACTGTGAGTGATGGAATCTAAAACAAAAATCCAGAAAAATACATTGTATGATTTTTAAATAATTAATTTCCATTTTATTGTGGGAAATAAGTATTTGATACACCAGAAAAAGAAACTTCATATTTGGTACAGAAACCTTTGTTTGCAATTACAGAGATGAGACGTTTCCTGTAGTTCTTGACAAGGTTTGCACACACTGCAGCAGGGATTTTGGCCCACTCCTCCATACAGATCTCCTCCAGAGCCTTCAGGTTTCGTGGCTGTCGCTGGGCCACACGGACTTTAAGCTCCCTCCAAAGATTTTCTATTGGATTCAGGTCTGGAGACTGGCTAGGCCACTCCAGGACCTTAAGATGTTTCCTACGGAGCCACTCTTTAGTTGCCCTGGCTGTGTGTTTTGGGTCGTTATCATGCTGGAAGACCCAGCCACGACCCATCTTCAGTGCTCTTACTGAGGGAAGGAGGTTGTTGGCCAAAATCTCACGATACATGGCCCCATCCATCCTTCCCACAATACGGTGCAGTCGTCCTGTCCCCTTTGCAGAAAAGCATCCCCAAAGAATGATGTTTCCACCGCCATGCTTCACGGTTGGGATGGTGTTCTTGGGGTTGTACTCATCATTCTTCTTCCTCCAAACATGACGAGTGGAGTTTAAACCAAAAAGTTCTATTTTTGTCTCATCAGACCACATGACCTTCTCCCATTCCTCCTCTGGATCATTCAGATGGTCATTTGCAAACTTCAGACGGGCTTTGACATGCGTTGGCTTGAGGAAGGGCACCTTGCGTGCACTGCAGGATTTTAATCCTTGACGGCGTAGAGTGTTACTGATTGTTTTCTTTGAGACTGTGGTCCCAGCTCTATTCAGGTCATTGACCAGGTCCTGCCGTGTAATTCTGGGCTCATTCCTCACCTTCCTCAAGATCATTGATGCTCCACGAGGTGAGATCTTGCATGGCGCCCCAGACCGAGGGAGATTATCCGTTATTTTGCATTTCTTCCATTTTCTAATAATTGCACCAACAGTTGTTGCCTTCTCACCAAGCTGCTTGCCTATTGTCCTGTAGCCCATCCCAGCCTTGTGCAGGTCTACAATTTTATCCCTGATGTCCTTACAAAGCTCTCTGGTCTTGGGCATTGTGGAGATGCTGGAGTCTGACTGATTGAGTGTGTGGACAGGTGTCTTTTATACAGGTAACGAGTTCAAACAGGTGCAGTTAATACAGGTAATGAGTGGAGAACAGGAGGGCTTCTTAAAGAAGAAGTAACATGTCTGTGAGAGCCAAAATTCTTACTGGTTGATAGATGATCAAATACTTATTTCCCACAATAAAATGGAAATTAATTATTTAAAAATCATACAATGTATTTTTCTGGATTTTTGTTTTAGATTCCATCACTCACAGTTGAAGAGTACCTATGATAAAAATTAGTGGGAAGTGGGAAAACCTGAAAAATCAGCAGTGTATCAAATACTTGTTCTCCCCACTGTATGTAACTTGAGGGTAACTTGTTGGTGTAGCTGATCATATAACATGTGTCCAAAGTTATATCTGAACCTCAGGTAAAACTTTTAAGCAATATTATGTAGCATTTTTACCCCTAAAATCACTGTAATTCTCCACAATGCTGCTAGCTGCTCTATGCAACACTGGTGAGGTGGGCAGGACAGCAGTCACCAGAACTGCTTCTTTACTTTCAGTGATGGCCCTGTATCTCCAGAAATGCATGTGTAAAGTGAATTCTTTAAGGGTGTCTGAAAGTGCAGCATTACATTTCTCGACTGTAGGGGGAGACCAGGAGTAAGAAATACCAAGGGTGCGTCCCAATTGCATACTAATTACTAATACTATGACGTTTTTGAGTATATAGTATAGATAAAAGTGACAAAGTTGGGTAAACTTAAATATCCACGATGCTCACTCAAAACTGGTTGCTTTTCGAGTGTGGTTATAATGGACACTATTACTATACCACAATGCAGTGGGAATCGGAAAGGGAGGAGCTACTTAGGTCTGGAACAATTACTGGAAAAAATGCAATGTGATGCAAGTGCAGCAGTGACGAATCAGGAGGACTTGAAGTGACATAAGTTGGCATAGCAATGCTTAATCACTTCCTGTCGTTACAAAAAAAAATGGGTTAGTATAGTATGTTAATATTTTGTGTACTAACCTGCCAAACATGAACTATTAAAAAATTAATATATGGAATTATAGTATTAGTGTGTAGTACACGACTGATATTAAAGCAGCTTTATGCAAGAATTGTTTTATGCAAGAAAGGTTTTTCTTCCGTAGCTTCAAACTGAAGAACCTCCAAAAGTTCCTCAATGATCTTATACTTTTAACAGTTTTAAGAGTGGCAGTGACAGAGATGCGATTCTCCCTTTTACAGTCAGTGGAGCATCAACATGATTCTAAATCTGCTATTTTAAGGTAAAAATGCTGCAAAATGTTGCTTTAAAGGAATGATTTAGTCGGTAACGCTAATGTTAATGCTAAGGTTGATAAAAGTAAATTGCCACCAAACAGCATTTTTCACATGACATTTTTCTTAACTTTTCTTAACTTTCTTAACTCTATAACTGGGTGAATCTTAGATTCTTGAATCCAGCTTGAGTAGCTTTTGAAGTGTACCGTAGCTGTATCCAACAGTTGGGTAAAGACCTTCAACCCAGCACACTGAGTCAAACTATTCACCCAACCCTACTGTGTTAAAACATCTCATGCTGGGCAATCTGTACCAAAGTAATTATGCACTTATGCAAATATATTTAAATCACTATGCAAAGTCAATCAATTGTATCACAAAACATCAATAACACTGTTTGACTTCTGAAGATTAAGTACTCTTAAAAATAAAGGTGCTACAAATGGTTCTTTCAGTGATGCCACAGAAGAACCACTTTTGGTTTCATGAAGAGCCATGTTTATAATACATATGTGGGCGTGTGAAGAACCAAGTGAAGGTTCTGTAGACCTTTAAAAGTGGTTCTTCTATGGCATCACTCAAAGGACCATTTGAAGCACCTCCATTTTTTTCAAGAGTGTACGACTGGTGTATTTCCCCGACTGAAAAAAACTGGGGATTGCTGGATCTGGTCTTTGATGGTCAATGTGGTTTGAAAGCTTGATGACCAGCTAATCCATCTCAACCTAACTCAGATGCAGACCAAACCAGTGTTACGATGGTTTCCCAGCTACGCTTTTGACCAGCACGACCAGTGTGACCAGCTTTACCAAGCGTATCGTCAATTGATGAGTTTGGCAAAGCAGGTTACTGATGAATCAGCATGGTCAGGTTAGTCATACTGGTCCACCAGCATGGTAATGCTGGTCAACAAGATTCTGGTTGATTCTGGATGACTGGCTTGGACAGGTTGGCCATGCTGGTACACCAGCCAAACCATCAAACTCTAATGAAAACATACCCTATGCTGGTCAGTCTAAGGTGGCAAGGCCATGGAAGATCCCACGGGGTGTCTCAAGCAGAGCATTTAAAAAGGAGATACCTGTGGAGTGTAAAGTGTAGCTACATATAGTGTTCTGTTCCAGGCAGCTAGGCAGCATATTTAGCTTGTAGAAAAACACATGCGATAAAAACAGAGATGTACAGTGTTAGAGCAGTGGCGTGAAACTCTAGTCCTGGGGGATCTCAGTCTGTTTAGTGTTGTGCCTGTTCTAACACACCTGCTTTAACGCATGAAGAGCTTGATAATTAGGTGATGAGCTGAATCACGTGTAAATTGGGGAAAGTGCTAAACGCAGTGCCGTGTGTCTCTCCAGAATGGAGTTTCACAGTTCCGCTCTAAATGGAGCACACAGCACTTTTAAAACAAGCAAGGCCAAATGAAGCACTGGGATTTCGATTAATAAGAATAATTTTAATAAAAAATGCAGCTTAAACTGCTTCATAGTGTATGTGCAAATGAAACCAAATGGAGGCCTGGGACACAAGAAAAGTTTACACTATAATTTAAAAAAGGCAAATGGAGGTCAAATTACACAAAAGAATATACTGTAGATTTCAAATTTATAACATATTGTATTAATTTATTTAGAATATATGACATTTCCTTCCTATCATACATATTTTTCACATGTTAAAATAAATGGGTATATGCCAACTTGTCATTTTCAAATATATCTACACAGATCAGCCAACAACATTAGCACCGCATGCCTAATATTGAGTAGGACCCCCTTGTGCCACCACAATGGAGCTAAACATTTAAGGCATGGACTCCACAAGACCCATAAAGGTGTTTACTGGAAACGCCCCACAAGACCTGCCTGCTGAGCGGAGTTGACTCTAACCAATCGTCTAGTCATCACAGTTTGCCATATTTACCTGCTGCCAAATATATCCACCCTTTGACAGATGCCATTGTAGATGAAGTCGATTAAATGTTCCAAAATGATTTATATGTATTATATATATATATATATATATATATATATATATATATATATATATAATATATATATATATATATATACATGATCTCAGTGTTTTTGAGCATGGCGTAATGTTTGGTGTCAAATGCCTTGCGGATTAGAGACATTAACAGAAAATGTATATATATATATCATATTTCTGTACGGGCAGATTTCTGTATGGGCAGATTTCTGTATGGGCAGTATGTGCTTTGGATTGCTCCACAGGTTAATAGCAATGATCTAATGCAATGATCTAATGTCAGTAATGTTTCCTTAAGCTTTCTTGAATGAAGCCTGTCTTTGTTGGGAAGCTGAGAGTCATGCTCACACTACTGTTTTTCAAGTTACCCTTTTATAGACCACTAGAAGTGGAAAAAAGCCGGATGCTATTCATGTAGAGTGGTATAAGTACAAGTACAGGCTATGTATGGGGGTCAAGCTAAAGTGTGCTGCCCACTTACTGCTCTGAGTCTGCCCAATTCAGCACAGCTGGATACCACCAGCCATGTGCCTGTCTGACTGCACTGGATGATTGACCACAGCATGACCTATCAGCCATGTGACTAACTGGGACACTCTTTTACATGCATAGACACACATACACACACACACACACACACACACACACGCACACACACACAACCAGTTTTAATACAATGTCAGGACATAGTGTACTGTATGTGCCCCACACTGTTACGGCCTCTGTACAAAAAAGGTCAGAATGTAGAATCGTATCTCCTCCATTGAGGCTGGCGTTCGGACGACTCTCAGGTGGATGTGAACTGCTCATTAGAGGTCTTTGCACAAATGTGTGGATTTCATGCTGCTCTGGCATCAATTGGGAACATACCCTCTCAGAACAAGAAGTTTTAATGAGCTTTATATTCCATGTAAAACAGGTTATGAGGTATAAATATAAACCTTTATCCTGGGGAAGTGAGTGTAATGGACCTTTAAGGTGCACAATTTTGAGGGTATGTTTGCATTGTATTATACTTTGGGGGACAAAATGCAACACATACAATCATACAAATACAGGCCAGCAGCTTCAGGTAATGTTCACATCATACCTACAGCTACAGTAGTTCAGATAACCACTCTGTAAAACTGCCGAGCAAAAAAGCATCTCAGAATGCATGGCACATCCAACCTTGAGGCCAACGGGCTACAACAGCAGCAAAGCCTGTCAGGTTCTTTCACTTCTATCAGCCGAGAACAGAAAGCTGAGGCTGCAGTAGGCACAGACTCACCAATCAAAAACGCATAGCCTGGTCTGATGAGTCTCGATTTCTGCTGAGGCTTCCAGGTGGTAGGCCCAACCTGCTATGTGTCAACAGTCCAGGCTGGTGGAGGGGGTGTAACGATGTGGGGAAGGTTTTCTTGCCACACTTTGTGCTCATTAATACCAATCAATCTTCACTTAAATGCCACAGGCCGTGTGCATCCCTTCATCCCACCACATTTTCCCATCTTCTAAGAGCGTCTTCCAGCATGATAAAGCACTGTGTCCCATGTCTAACCCTAATCTCAACCTCAGTAACTAATATTAGTTTGTTTTGCTAGTGCGGACCACGCCCTAAGATGGAACAGGAGGCTGAGAATATATTTCTTGGAGTCCGGGTCGGCTTTCTTGTGGGTTGTCCGGCCCATGACGCCGGACAACCCCCCTCCTTTGTAGATGATGGAAGCAAGGGAGGAGACAGGGTGAAGGTGGGTGCAACATTTGTTCGACATAGAGTTGAACTGAGAGGTGGGGGGTATACAGGAGACTTTGAGGACTGGGAGGAGGAGTTCAGGAGATGTGCCAAAACATGCGCGCACACACACACACACACACACACACACACACACACTTACTGTTTGTGCCTAATGTGTGTGAATCAGTAAAGCATTGAACTGCATCATCTCTGACTTCCTGTCATCCTCTCTTGTTCTTTCTCTGTCTCTCTCTCTTCAGGCTAATCCAATGCTCTTAATTATTCCTCCCCTGGGGAGGGCAGAAAAAGGTTTTGGCCACACACACACACACACACACACACACACACACTCGCACGCACACAGCTATTGGATTTTGATTTTTATCCGACCCACCCCTCTCCCTCTGTCCAGACAAGCTGGCATTATGAGCAGGATAATCTTCTAAATCTCTTTGTGGAGGCAAACATGGAGGAGGAAAAAAATAAGCATGAATTCATTTATGCGACTTATGAAACGTCCTGTTGTTTGACAACAGCGAGAGAAAAAAGAGAAAACTTTTTGAATTTATTTGATTGGAATGTGCAAATCTATTCCACATCAATACAATCTCAACATAAACACAGTTACTGTCAAGAATAAGTAAACTAGTGGGAAACTGCCGATACATGAATGTACTGTATGGTGAAAATGCCTCTAATTTGCATTTCCCTTCACTTTAGTATAAAGTCTTTCATAAACTAGAAGAGTGCATTTCCTGAAGAAAACACAGAACCTGGTTCTTTAGGTGATTCTCCCACTTCCAGGGTGTTGGTCATGCGGTCTTGCTAGGGTGTTGGTCATGTAGTCTATTCTAAAACTGTGCTGAGGTGGTTGTAATGGTGTTGCTAGGTGGTTGCTGTGGTATCCCAGGTTGAAATTTCAAACTCTGCAACATCAATCAGATTACAATATATTGTATTTTTAAGCAGAACAATTTTAGTAAAAAGTCAAAAATCTTGAAACCTTAGTATTAGTCATAAGATCTTTGTTCAAATGCAATGAAATATACAATGAAAGTGCATGCCAAGACATTTGTACCATTTCCACACCAAAAGACAAGATATTTCATACGTTGTTACAATTTACAAGGCTCTCCCGTCCACCAGTGGCACTGTTTTGCCAAAGTCACACAACCCAGCCTGCAATTAAGAAAACAGAGGCGCCACCGCATTCTTCTTTCCCCCCCATTATAGAGCTGATTATAAAAGGAATGATTCAGTGGAACCTCCTGCAGAAACTGTCAGAACCTTGAACTTTACATTATGTTTAGGGTTAAAGTGATGGTAAGGGTTTAATTACATTTAGGTTAGGGTTAAGGTAAGAGTTAGATTAAATTTAGGTTACGTTAGGTTGGTGTAAGGGTTAGGGATAGGTTTAGGTTTAGATAATGGTTAAGGTTATTGTTAGATTTAGGTTTAGGTTGGGTTAGGTGGGGGTGTAGGGTCCGGTAATAAAATGCCAGGTTAAGGTAAGGGTTAGGTTAAGTTTAGCTTACAAGTAGGGTTAGGTTATGGCTAGGTTTAGGTTTAGGTGTAGTAGGTTAAGTTTAGGTTAGGGTAGACTTAATGCAAGAGTTAGGTTAAATTTAGGTTAGATTAAGATTATGTTTAGATGTAGTAGGTTAAGTTTAGGTTAGATTAAGGTTAGGTTTAGATGTAGTAGGTTAAGTTCAGGTTAGATTAAGGTTGGGTTTAGATGTAGTAGGTTAAATTTAGGTTAGATTAAGGTTGGGTTTAGATGTAGTAGGTTAAGTTTAGGTTAGATTAAGGTTGGGTTTAGATGTAGGAGGTTAAGTTTAGGTTAGATTAAGGTTGGGTTTAGATGTAGTAGGTTAAGTTTAGGTTAGATTAAGGTTGGGTTTAGATGTAGTAGGTTAAGGGTTAGGGTTAAGGCAAGAGTTAGGTTAAGTTTAGGTTAGGTTAAGGTTGGGTTTAGATGTAGTAGGTTAAATTTAGGTTAGATTAAGATTATGTTTAGATGTAGTAGGTTAAGTTTAGGTTAGATTAAGGTTAGGTTTAGATGTAGTAGGTTAAGTTTAGGTTAGATTAAGGTTGGGTTTAGATGTAGTAGGTTAAGGGTTAGGGTTAAGGCAAGAGTTAGGTTAAGTTTAGGTTAGGTTAAGAGTTAGGGATAGGTTTAGGTAATGGTTAAGGTTATGATTAAAGGTTTAACTTATGATTAATGTTCGGGTATGAGTTTGGTTTAGGTTATGATTAATGTTAGGGTATGAGTTAGGTTTAGGTTAAGGTTAGGTTATGGTTAGAGTTAGGTTTAGGTGAAGTAGGTTAGGTTTGGGTTAGGTTGAGGTGTAGAGTCAGGTAATAAAATTTCATTGGTTAAGGTAAGAGTTAGGTTAAGTTTAGGTTATGAGTAGAGGTTAGGTTATTGTTAGGTTTAGGTAATGGTTAAAATTAGGTGTAGGTGTAGTAGGTTAGGTTTAGGTTAGATTTTAAATGATGTTTGCTTTGTAAATTTCTTTTTTTGACTCGCTAGTTTGGGTTGTGTTAGTAAATCAGTATCTACGACAGGCCCACTATATTAGTACACATTATATGAATTCTGACCTGGTGTCAAAGTCCTCCTGACAGCAGGCTGAGTATTTTTTATCTTTTATTATTATTATATTATTATCTTAAGTCTCCACAACGTCATGTCAAAGCCTCTCATGAGCAGATTTGAAATGATCATTTCTGACCTTATTGTCCAAATAGCCCCACAAAAATGATCATTTTTGTGGGGCTATTTGGACAATAAGGTCAGAAATTTTTAAAATTGTATTATTATTATTATTATTATTATTATTATTATTATCATTAACGTTCAGTGGAAGTCAATGTAAAATGAGTTTTAAAGCATAAAGGACATTTGAGGAAGACGGAACATTAATGAAAACAGCATCTGGCCTAAAAACTCAGCAGCTCAGCAGGAAGAAGGACATGGTGACCCCCAAAGTAGACCACAGTACAAGCAGCATGCAGAAGCAGCACATACAGCTAGGCTTCAAAGAGATGCCCGTCAGACCTGCCGTACTGTTAAAGCTCAATCCATTTGCACCACGCTGGGAGACAAACACGGAGAGTTGAGTACAAATCCCTAATCGCCACTACCATCAGAGTGGGTCCTAATGTGCTTTGGAAAGGTTTTGGTGATATTAGCTGGTGCAGCCTGAAGATCCTCCATGATGAAGTGGCCTAATCAGCCTGTTTCTCTTCATTTCTTCTTTAAGACTTTGAGCTTTGAGCGTGCACATACACACTCTCACTTCTTTAACTCTCCATCCTCGATCTCTCACTCTCTCACTCCCTTACACTTTTTTATGTCCACCTTCAAAACACGGTGGTTTAATCACCATCCGGATCTAGACGAATAAAGTGGAGCGTTAATGTTTCCATGGTGAAATAAAAGAATCCGAGAGCTGCCGAGTCGACTGCACACGCACTTCTTCATTCATGTCTTCGGCTGTATAGCAATTTCTGTGGTCACACACACAATAGAAATGCAATATTTTCCACTCTGTTACAGCCGGCGTTTATCCAAATGCTACTTTATGGAAATTCAATTGGAAAAGGCCTCTTCTTTTTTTTTGCACAAAGCCCATTATCTTGTTCAGGGCTGTTTCGGTAATTGCTTCTCCTGCGACCCTTCCTGTACTACAATTAGGTAGCTGAGCATCTAACCATGCATTTTCCTTGACAATGAAGGTCCACGTGTCCATTTCACAAAAGAAGTCACGGCCACAAGCAAACCACCTCCGACTGTGATCGGAGCAGCGGCACGCTACAGCAGCACACGACTAGCAGATGGGCCACTTCTCGTGAAGTGAGAACTTAGCAATAACAAACTTGTGAGCAACCCGCAGCACATATGAATTCGACCACCCTCCCACATTCACTCACTGTCTGCATTCGGCAGGCAGGTGCAGATGTAGCCTGTGCGAAAGTACCGGACTGTATTTATGTCTCTGTCATGGCCGACCCATAAGAGTTCAGCTCTGGAAGCTGAGTCATGCAGCACCACATATATAGAAATACACCCAAACATAAGCAAAAGAACATGAGGGTGAGCCAGACTGCAGCAAATGATCCGACGCTGTACACACTGCTTTATAGTTCCAGCTTAGTCCATTCCTCATGACACAAACCACCTTTAACATTTAACACAGCGTCCACAAACCTAAAACGTAAATGTCAAAAACGCCAGAACGTTTCCTTTGCACGACCTCCCCCTGAAATGGAACTTGCGCAAAACCCAGACCATTTCACCAAGGCACCAAATGTCAGCGTTCATCTGAGAATCGTCCTCCTGAAAAAAAAAAAAAAGACCCTGACACTTTCCATTTCAAAAGTAAACCAACCGATTCCAGCTGGTTACTGACTTCTGTATGATAGCTGCTGTATCAGTCACAGCAACGTCAGTATTATTAACCAAAGCACAAAATACCAAGCTCATCAACCATGCATTAACATACGCAGTCATATCACAATATAATGACCACCCGAGGTTTGGAATGAACTCAGTCCATCATATCTCAGCTCCACTTCCCATATAGGAGCACGGTATAGTCCATCTGTTTCTTTGCTTACTCTGTTAGCCTCCTTTCACCCTGTTCTCTCTTCAATGGTGAGGACCCCACAGGACTGACCATCACAGAGCAGGTATTATTTAGGTGATGGGTCATCAGAGGTGTCAAGTACTTGTACTCCGCACTTGTTTGTTTGTGTTGCACTTGTGTTTTGTATGCACTGTCTATGTTGCACCATGGTCCTGGAGGAACGTTGTTTCATTTCACTGTGTACTCTGTATGTTGTTGAAATGACAATAAACCCACTTGACTTTACTTGACTTGAAGTAACAAAGTACAAATACTTCGTTATCTTACTTAAGTAGAAATTTTGGTTATCTTTACTTTACTGGAGTAATTATTTTTCAGCCCACTTTTTACTTCTACTCCTCACATTTTTATGCAATTATCTGAACTTTCTACTCCTTACATCTTAAAGTTAGCCTTGTTACTACTATTTAAAAAAAACAACAAAAAAAACCCTATCCAGATAAATCGCGCCCTCCGGAAAGTGATAGTCTGATGGTGGTTGGATGAGAAGTATAAACACACACCATTCTGACTCCCTATTGGTTTGTAAGCGATCCATCGCACCTGCACACGCCATGTCCCACTCCAGCAAGGACACAGCAGACGTCTGTAGTCTAGTATGAAGACTGTGTCCGTGGCAGAGACTCAAGAGACCTGCAGTAAAACGTCCCGACTAAGCCCCACATTTACATTCCAATAAAGCTTATTGATCACACGCCTCTGAAGTTTGACTTTCTGCAGCTTTACAAAACTTCTAGACAACTCCTCCTCATATTTTCCTCCATGAAACACATGTTAATGCTCAGTAGAGCACAGAGACGCTCCTTTAATAGAGCTGATATTACTGAAATGCTTCATTTTCAATGGGCAGACCTGCAGCTAAAACAGGAGCCTAGTGCAGCCCAACATTTTTCAACATCAACATTTTAATAGAACATTCTCCTCATTATGGCTTTTAGAAAAATGGGTGCACTATAGGCCCCTGTGGTGCAGCCTAAGCTTTTGGCCTTTGTTTTCCTTCCATTACTTTAACTTTTTTATTTGAAGTAGTTTTGAAACCAATACTTTTACACTTTTACTGGAGTAAAGAGCTTAAGCTGATACTTCAGCTTCTATAGACGCCTTTTTAAACCCTAGTATCTCCACTTCTACCTGAGAACTGAACTACAATACTTTTGACCTTTGTGGGTCATTCTCAGCACTGCAGTGACACTGACTGATTCGGTGGTGGTCTGTTAGTCGTGTGTGTTGCGCTGGTATGAGTGGATCAGACAGAGCAGTACAGCTGCTGGAGTTTTTATGTTTATTGTTTAGGTTTGGAGAAAAAAGGGTGCAGAATGTCATGAAAAGAACACCTCTCCAACTGTCAAGTCCAGAGGATTGATCATGATGATTTGTGCTTGTACTGCAGCACGTGGCACAGGGAACACATTTCAGCTGAAGCTTGTCATGGGCCTCACAGTCCCTTGACTGTGGACAGACCTTAAAAGAGCAGTGCAGCAAGACGGCCCTGGATTCCCAGAGAACTTTGAGGCCTGTAGCAAGGAAGAATGAGTGAAAATCCCCCAAACAAGACCTGAAAGACTCTTAGCTGCTATGATTTTTGCTGGAGTAGCTGTCTCTACTGTCCAAGGAAGACTTTCTGCTTGATTTTGGAGAAGATTGCTGTGCTTCAACTCTCCAACTCCAAAAGTATTGGATGGAACACTGTCCGAACACAGTTTCACTGCTCCTCACTTCAATGCTGGGGGGTTTTATACCCATCTAGCCCATGCCTGTCATTACGCATGGTGCCTTGTGTGCTTCTTTACAGGGACTAGACTTTGTTGTGATTGTGTGTTTGCATTTGCACATCTGTGTCAACAACTTAAAGTAGCTGAATACATTCTTTAGAAGGGGT
Organism: Salminus brasiliensis; assembly: GCF_030463535.1. Classification (NCBI taxonomy): domain Eukaryota; kingdom Metazoa; phylum Chordata; class Actinopteri; order Characiformes; family Bryconidae; genus Salminus; species Salminus brasiliensis. The sequence goes on from NC_132902.1 coordinate 21,185,490, forward strand.
GTCCACAAATTTTTAGACAAATATTTTACTTCCTGCCGAAAGATGTTACTCAGTACTGACCATGTAAACTTCTGTTTCGGGTCTTATTTTCTTTTGTGTTATTGTAAAACTGGAAAGGATTTAATTTACATTTAGGGCATTTAGCAGATGCTCTTATCCAGAGCGACTTACAAAAGTGATTTGCTTTTTACCCAAGAAAAACCTCAGCTAGTTAGAATAGACTAATAGTTCAAAGATACCTCTAAGTTTAGACTCTACTAAACACAAGTCAGTAAGGAGACCATAGCACTCTACTGTACTATTCGTCCAAGTACTCTCAGAAGAGGTGGGTCTTCAGTCTGCGTTTGAAGACAGCGAGCGACTCTGACATTCGGACACCCAGGGGAAGCTCGTTCCACCACTTTGAGGCCAGGACAGAAAAAAGCCTGGACGCTTGTCTTCCGTGGATATTGAGGGATGGCAGGTCGATCTGAGCTGTATTTAAAGCTCGAAGGGCTCTTGGTGCGAATTGGCTTTTGACCATTGCCAATTAAGTACCTAAAGTTGCTTCAATTATTACAGAAATGTTTAGTCTATAATTTGATACCTTTTGGAAATTTTGATTATTATTTATTATTATAAGCTATTCACAGTAACAGAACTTTTACCCTTTTGGTGCCCAAACTTTAGCATGCCACTGTAGTCCAGTTCTGTTATTTAAGTAAGGGTTACACAGTGAAGAAATAAGGATTCTTTAAGTGAGGGAGAAACTTTCTGAGCTGGATGTCTAGCATTGATTAGGTCATATCCTAAAAGTCCATTTGTTGGAGCTGCGCTGACTGGAAATGGGTGTAGCTTTTCCTCCAAATTCTGGTCTGCAGTAGAAACAGTCAGTGCGCATTATAGATTTCCTCATGTCAAAATCAATAGGCTAATCTTGCTGTCCTATAACTAGTCTATAATTTTGTTAGCACTCACATCTTGCAATTAGTTGGAGGCATTTCTCTAGTGGTGCAGGAGAAAAGGGAACGCTTCTGTTTGCACTGTTTCTGGTCCTTCCGCCAGAAAGCAACAAGGGTTTTGTTGAACCTCCATTCAGCCTACATGAAGGTGTTCCACCATAAATTATCCTCCAGTTACTGTCTGAAATTAGAAGTGTGTGCTAGGTATCCAAAATCACTCCAACTCAACTCAAACTCAGATGTTTATTCCCTCACGGTAGTGACAGTACAAATATATACAAAATAAGAAATACATACACTACTCTATAAACACTATACACACACTATACACACTATAAACACACTATACATACACTATACACACTCTATACACACTATACATACACTATACACACTCTATATACACTATACATACACTATACACACTCTATATACACTATACATACACTATACACACTCTATACACACTATACATACACTATACACACTCTATACACACTATACATACACTATACACACTCTATACACACTATACATACACTATACACACTCTATACACTATACACACTCTATACACACTATAAACACACTATACACACTCTATACACACTATACATACACTATACACACTCTATACACACTATACACACTCTATACACATTATATACACACTATACACACTCTATACACACTCTATACATACACTACTCTATAAACACTATACACACACTATAAACACACTATACACACGATAAACACACTATACACAATCTATACACACTATACATACACTATACACACACTATACACACTATAAATACACTATAAACACTATAAATACACTATACACATACTATACACACTATAAACACACTATACACGCACTATAAATACACTATACACACACTATACATACTATAAACACACACTATACACACTCTATACACACTATAAACACAATATACACACTATAAATACACTATACACACTCTATACACACACTATACACACTCTATACACACTATAAACACACTATACATACACTACACACTCTATACACACTATAAACACACTATACACACACTATACACCTTCTATATACACAGTATACATATACTATACATACACTATACACACTATAAACATGCTATACACACTCTATACACACACCACACTATACATATACTATACAAATACTATACCTACATCATACACACATACTATACACTATACATGCACTATACACGCACTATAAACCCACTATACACACACCATACTATACATATACTATACATACATTACACACACACACTACACACTATACACACACTATGGACGCAGGTGTAACAGAGAGCTATGAACTAAATTTTGAGAGGAACATGCCTGAAGCCTCCTTCCAAACGTTCTATAAATTCTATCTTTACTTTGTTCATGTGATCAGAAGACAAGGTTTAGGTTTATTTGCATAGCACCTTTTAGACACAGTGGCAATTAAAAAAACTTTACAAAAACAGAAAAAAACAGACATGAAGAAAAATGAAAGCGGTAAAAACACACATTAAATGTATCATATTAATCTAAAAGAAAACCACAACCTACCACCCCGTCACGTTCCATAAACTAAGCCATATCTCTCAGTCCACCTAAAGGCCTGGCCTTTTACTACAAAGCAGAAGCCACCCAAACTACATCCCAAAGATCTTGGAGTTCTTGTTCGTCTCTTTCAGTCTCCTCCTATATTCTGATATTCCGATGACATGGTCTGCACTCTCGAAATGTCTTTAATATTTGGACTGGATACTCTCCGAGTCTCACAAGTTTTTCTTTTTGGAAATTAATAACTAGTACTTGCACACTTGCACTCATTCTCGTATCTGCACCGTAAAGTAGTAGACTTTTGCTGAATGTACTGTACATTGGCCTAAACTGTTTAATTCAATTACACTGAAACCAAGTGAATCAAGTGAAAAAAACTGAAAGCTTGCAAGTGTGGATATTTGTCTAGCAAAGCCCTACATACAGTAAATGTGCTGGAATCCACTCCTAAAGAATAACTCCCTTTCCCACAGTGATAGAACACTTGCATACGTATATGCTTTGTCTCTGTATCTCGAGTGTTTGAAAGAACTGCTAAACCAACAAATTCCACTTCATCTGTTTGATACACACTTCTACTGCACAATCCCAGATTTGCTAAATCCTAAGGCTCGTAATTCAGTAATTACAGTGAAAAATAAGTTTTAGTGGAGAGTAATGAATAGGGTTCAAAGAAAACTGCAATTACTGATTCACATTTTTTTTGTAAACAAAGGCTTCGACAGGTGTTTCTGAGCGACGTCCTTCATCTCCACTGCCGCATTAAGTGATGTTGGAGCGTATGCGTATATTATATGCCATTAATATTGTATCCATTAAAGTGTTTCACCTCTTCAAGTAACTCTTAGTGCTTGAGAATACGTCCTTTAGAAACTGCCTTTAATACATCACATATACAGTAATTGCTGAATCCAGTTCATGGAGATCTCTATCTCTCTATCTATGCTTTCTTTTAGATTGCAAGTCAAGTAATGCTATTCACTCACAGGTGAAGGTGGTATTTTACACAGGTAATTAACCCAAGAAATCAATTTAGCCCAACTATGTGAAGAAAAACATGTCTACGTGTTTAGAGGGAACTAATATGACACATCATCGATTCCCTTTACAGTATGTGCACAATGCCTGTAGAAATTTGTAATGGCATTGATTCGATATAGAACCATGGCAACTCAACCATGGTCCTTGGACTTGTGGAAAACCTTGTAGTGGCTCTATATGAAAGATTTTTACAAAATGCTTCTGTATAGCACCAACACGGGTTCCACTATCATCAAAAATCCCTCTGTCGGTACTGCATAGACCCCTTTTCTAAAATGCCATGCATTAGTTCACTTAAAACAGTCCCCAGGGCCTTCCAGATATCTCCACTACCAACACTGGGCCAGCTCTAAGGACCAGTTTGATAACCACTGCTTAACATCCATTAAAGATGCATTTGTTCAGTATTTTAAGTTAACACTAAATGGACAAAAGTATTGGGACACCTGCTCATTCATTGTTGCTTCTGAAATCAAGGGCAAAAAGATCCTGTTTTTGTTGGAGTAATCTGCCTCTACTGTCAAGGGAAGGCTTTCTACTAGTCAAACACAACATCATCACATATACATGAACCCACTCCACAAGCTTGCTTATTCATAACCAGCGACTACGCATGTTTGCTCAAAGGGCATTGCTGGTCCATGCATACATTATGAATGGACGATGCAATGCAGTGATGAAAATTCACTCCTGCAATCTGACCTGGGGTTCTGCCCTGCCAGCAACCCCCGACTACAACACTCTCATGCAGTTTAAATTCTAAACAAAGAAATAAAGAAAAACTCAAGGCAAGTTCCTTCCAGGGTTCTTCTGGGTGAACCTTCCACACAACTCTGAGAAAGTTAACAAAGTAGTACATCCAAGATTAATGCTAAATACTACTATACTACTGTTGGGATGAGTTGGGGATGAGGTGGGGTGATGATCATCCAACATCCTGACTTCACTATTGCTCTTGTCAATGAATGCAATCAAATCCTCACAGCAATGATCTTCCAAAATCTAGTAGAAAGCCTTCTTCCCTGGGCAGCAGGGACAAGAGAACCTTGATTGTGGAAGAAACAATGAATGAGTAGGTGTCCCAATACTTTATTTTGTTTTGTTATTTTGTTCTTTTCTTCATAACATTCACTTGTACAGTGAATTTCACAAGGACTCAATGGGACAATGTGGGATCCATCAATATATGAGCAGAGCTGTGAACAATTCTGTGGTTCTTTTGTTTGGTCCTTTCTTGGGAACAAATGTAATCAAATTTATAGGAAGATCATGGCGAGTTATTGGTCATTTAAATATTTAATATTTATAGTTTTGTATTTTAACCAATATTTTGGATAGTGCATACCCAGCATTAATTCTTTAAGTCATAAGTTTTTGCAAACAACATGAGCTCACATTGGCATTACAACAACCAACACGCTGGGTTGATTGGGTCCCAGCAAGTAAAACATTCAAACAAAGGTCAAAAGAATAGTTTGTCTTTGTCATTTGTGGGACTTTAAGAACACAAGAACAGCTAAACGTCCCAAGCAATGCTCCAAAATCTATTAAAAAGCATAAGCGGAGCTGCAGAGTAGCTTATGGGGCTCAAGCCCTGAATGTTTTCTAAAAGCAGAATTATGAAGCCTAAGTCATCCGAGGGAAGCGCGGTTCTGGACATTTGGGCTAAGCCCTGGATGTTTCTAATTGAAAATGGTAGATAGTCTTCCCTGAACAGTAGGGACAGTTATTCCAGCAAAAGCAGTACAAAATCATGTTTTAATACACTTGATTTCATAAGAAGCATTGAACAAGCAGATGTCCCAATACTTTTGTCCATGTAGTGTATAATAAGTCAAGGCCATGTAACAGCCATGTAAGTTCTCAACTATGTTCTTCCCGTAGCTGCTGCCTGCATCAGATTCAAACCCCAGACGCTGGCCCACAAAGCCAAGAACGGACAAGCCGCTCCGTACTTGATGGCAGTGGTCAAAAGCTGATTGGTACCAAGAGCCCTTCAAGCTTCAGGTACAGCTCGGCTTCACCCAGCATCCCCTAAGATCCACAGAAGACAAGCATCCAGGCTTTTTTTCTGTCCTGGTACGGAAGTGGTGGAAGTCTCTTGCTGTCTTCAAACGTAGACTTAAGACCCACCTGTTTGAGCAAAGTGTAGCGCAAAGCATTCTGGTCTCCATTCTGGTCCTTTGTGTTTAGTAGTATCTAAGCTTAGAGTTATCTTTTGGACCTGAGCCAATACAAACTAGCTAAGGGTATTTTCTGAGTAAACAGTGCAGCACTTTTGAAAGTCGCTCTAGATAAGTGCCTTCAATGCCTTCAATGCAAATGTAATTGTAAGGCTGTTACGATTATCCAAGCCAGAGATTCTTGGGAGTTGCAGTCTGAAATAAGAAGCATGAGGCACTGAAAGGGCCAATAGGTGGCCTAATCTTTTAAGTTTATGAAAAACTATAATTCAGGCTGGTGTGAAATGTGGCTTTGGAACTCCCGAGAATCTCTGTCTGGGATAATCTCAGCAAGATCTGGACTAATAGAAAGAGAAGTTTGATTCACATTCAGTTTGTTTGTTTATTTATTTATTGAAATGAAGGAAACGGCATTAAAATGCAGCGCATTTGTGTTAACTCCAAAAACAATCAAAAGCTTGTTTCAGATCTTATTAATGAGCTATTTGCTTATCATATTTCAGAGGATTGGAGGAAAATATGTTTGCTCAATGATTATATGCTGGCTTGTAGAAAACAAATGCCCAAAATGACTCTTTGGCAACTTCACATCCTTATCGGATTGATGAACTGATGAATGAACATTATCCATCGTTATTTTCTTTGCGGGTTGAGAATTTGTTTCTGTGTGTGTGTGTGTGTGTGTGTGTGTGTGTGCACTCATCTACGTTCTAGTCATTACATTCCCATGCATTATGAGTTTCTAAGCACAATCTAATACTCAATAATCTCTATCTCTCTCTCTCTCCATCTCCGCCAGCCTCTCCCTCGCTCTCTCTTAAATCTCTGCACTGGCTGCTCTTTCTTATAATGGAGGCTTAAGCCGTGTGCAATCATGCTCATCAGACAATAGCCTTATGTGATTGTGCTGGGCTTTCATTAAAAGCTCCCATTTTCACCGCTGCTTCGGAATCAGCTCCAGTGCACTGATAGCCGAGGTGAGCCGCGGTGCCCACTGATGCCTTCTGCTCATTAGGGCAGTTAGCAGACCCTGGGTGCGCAAGGCCAGGTCGGGGTCAGTGTCAGAGAGTGCCCCAGCTGCCCTGTCGTGTCAGCTTGGGCGGGTGGGTTGGGGGTGGTGGTTGTCTGGACTTTTTGGGAAGCCAAAGATGAAATTAGGAAGTGAAATGAAGGGTGTGTGTGTGTGTTACTCTATGCTAGACTGTTACACAGAGCTTACATATCCAATAAATTTGTGTCAGTCCCAAAAACTTGACTCTTGGACAGAGTCATTCTAGGTTTGTTAAAATAAGAGAACCATATACAGCAGGTTCTCCAGCGTAGAACAACTGAACCATTTAAAGAACCCTCTCTGCATTCAACTGGTTCTCTGCATTAACATGGTTCTGTATATGCCTAAGAAAAACTTTTAAATGCATTGTAACTAGTTTGTGATCTGACAGGCATCAGCACCAACTATGGGTGAGGGGCGTCATTGTAGGGTAACCTAGCACCCTACTTGTGGGGCACCTTAACGCCAAGCTTGCGAAACGCTATGGTATATTCTAAGCAAGAGGGTTCTCTGACAGGTAGCAATAGTAGAACCATTTTCATGTTATTTAGAACCAATTTTTGCACACATTGGAATTTGACCTCTGTTCCTTGGTTTTGCCTAGTCTGTAACCCATGGTCTCAGCAACCCATCTGTGCAGTGAACACACACATGCACACTACGGGTACAGTGAGCCTATGTGCCCGGAGCAGTGAGCAGCCCTTGTTGCAGTGCCTGGGGAGAAGTTGGGGGTTAGAGGCCTTGCCCAAGGGCACTTTAGATATGTCCTGACTGCTCAGAGGATCAAACCGAGGACCTACCTGTCGCAAGGCCGCTTCTCTAACCCTCAGGCCACAGCTGCCCCCTAAACCCTATAAGAAGCTTCCCTTGATTATAACAGTCCACTAACTTTCAGAGTCGAATGAACCTGTGTACTTTGATTTGGCCGGATTCTGTGGTTCTCTGAGCCCTTAGACGTTTCTTCTTATGAACAGTTGTTTTTTTTTTCTCACACTGTTTGGACAAAAGTATCGGGACACCTGCTCATTCATTGTTTTTTCCAAAATCAAGGGTACTGAAAAGAGTCAATCCTGCTTTTGTTAGACTAACTATCTTTACTGTCCAGGGGAAAAGGCTGTGTACTAGACTATGGAAAGCACTGCTGTGAGGATTCAACAGTTCCACTGCTCCACAGCTCAACGCTGGGGGGCTTTATACCCCTCTAGCCCACGCCTGGCATTAGGCAGCATGGGCAGCCAATAGGTTAATGTTTACCTCTCTCCAGCGAGTGCGATACAGGCACATCTGTGTCAGAAATGGGTGCAACTTTAAGTTGCTGAATACATTCAATCAATCATTAGAAAGGGTGCCCACAAACATTTGGACATAGAGCGACATAAATCAATGTCCCATTCCAAAGGTGCCGATTATGAGACATTATACAGTACATAACACAGCATATAATTAGAGTGTACAATCTATGCAGCACCTAAAGTGCACTTAGAAAGCACGTAGGAGTTCAGACATAGGAGGACAGGTGGGATTTGGGTCTGTGAAAGCTAAAAGAGGCAAACACACAAAGTGTCCTAAATGAACCCAGCCGGTAGTCGACAGTGCGCCGCCCCCTCTGTAAGAAATCTAACAAACAAACAACTTAGCACCTCTCTGACCACATGGCAAAGTGATGCATATGTGCAAAAAATGGCACCCATTATGCATCTGCTGCCCACATATTCTCCCATTAGCGCCTCGACAGTCGCTGTGCAGCGTGAGACTAGACCCCACTGGCAGCACTAAGCCATCTCATCCTCGACTCTTCATTAGCCCAAAACCCTCTTCAGCCTGTCCTTATGTTTCCAGTCTCACTCCACTATCCCTCAATGGAGCTATTTACCCTCCTGCAATATCACTCTGATACATTCACTCACATTGTCACAGCAGCACACACGCGCACACACGCGCACACACACACACATACACATATCATCCCATTAACTCTGCGTCTCTATAACAGCCCCCTGACACCACTGAGCAACTGTCTGAATCCTTTTCCCATTCTCGACTCCTTCTCCCTCTCTCTCTTTCTCTTTCTCTCTCTCTCTCTCTCTCTCTCTCTTTCACCACACACACACACTGTCTCTTTCTTTGTTTTCACTTCTTCTGTCTCTTGATCTTTCTTGTTCTTTGTCTCTCTCTTGCTTCTTTGCCCTCTCTCGTTTCTTTTTAACTGTCTCAATCTCTCTCTCTCTCTCTCTCTCTCTCTCTCTCTCTCTCTGTCTGTCTCAGTGTGCCTCTCTCGATCAATGTGCTTCCTCCTTTCTCTCTTTTAGCATCTCTCTCGTGCTCTTGCTCTCTCTCTCTCTATTGTTGATTTTCTCTCTTGCTCTTTCTTGCTAACTTTCTATCTCTCTTACTCTCTCCTTCTCTCTCTCTCCCTTAACATCTCTCTCATCCTAATGCTTTCTCTTTCTGCCTTTTGCTCTCTCTCTCTCTCTCTCTCTCTCTCTCTCTCTTTCTGCCTTTTGCTCGCTCTCTCTCTTTCTCTCTCTCTTTCTGCCTTTTGCTCTCTCTCTCTCGTTGATTTTCTCTCTTGCTCTTTCTTGCTAACTTTCTATCTCTCTTACTCTCTCCTTCTCTCTCTCTCTCTCTCAATCAATCTTTTGCTCTCTCTCTCTCTCTCTCTCTCTCTCTCTCTCTCTCTCTCTCTCTTTCTGCCTTTTGCTCGCTCTCTCTCTTTCTCTCTCTCTCTTTCTGCCTTTTGCTCTCTCTCTCTCTTGTTGATTTTCTCTCTTGCTCTTTCTTGCTAACTTTCTATCTCTCTTACTCTCTCCTTCTCTCTCTCTCTTTCTCTCTCTCCTCTCAGTTGCTCTCTCTCTCTACTGTTTTTCTCTTTTGCTCTTTTTCTCTTTCCCATTCTCTCTTACTAATGTTATCTCAGTCTGCCTCTCTTTCTCTCTCTCCTCTCAGTTGCTCTCTCTCAGCATCTTTCTTGCTCTTGTTCTCTCTCAGTTGCTCCCTCTCTCTCTCTCACACTCAATGTGCCTCTTACTTTCTGTTGTGCTCTTTCTCTCTCACTTTCTCTATATCTGCTCCTCTCGCTTTCTTGTTCTCTTTCTCACATTCTTTCTCTCTTTGTCTTGTTCTCTCTCTCTCTCTCACTCGCTTTCTCTCTTTGAGCTTCTTGCTCTCTCTCATTCTCTATTTTGCTCTTTCCAGCTTTCCCCAGCTACATGTCCATCATGTGGGGCCTCTCTGAGTAGCCAAAAGGTGTAGTCTGCAGGTTCCATGGGTGCCCCCATCTGGGTTGTACACTGCACATTAAAGCTTAGATGGCATCCATGTGAGATTAGGGTGGGCTGTAACAATGGGGTCCATTTAGGAAGCCCAACTGGGTCCCAGTAATAACATATGTATGAACCCACTCATGGCCCATGCCCACCTAGAACCCACCTAGCCCACTCATGTGAGCCCCACATGAGCAGCATGTGGTCTGCTCCCTTTCTTTCTGTCTCTCTCGGCCTGCCTCTCTCTCTCTCTCTCTCTCTCTCTCTCTCTCTCTCTCTCTCTCTCTCTCGTTCTCTATTTCTTACTCTCTCAATGTGCCCCTGTCTCTCTCTCTCTCCCTTTCCTACACTCTCCCCCTCACTCTCTCGTCCCATTATGGAGAACCATGTTTTCCTCCTCCAGGACTGATATGTGTTAAGTGTAACTCTGCAGATCTGATACAAATAAGTTTCCCTCCTCCTTCCCTTCCCTTACATCTGTCTCTGCTCCTCTATTGTCAGCTATTTCTGGCAGTAAAGTCTCTTTGGCTCATTCTACAACTTCAGCTTCACTTTTCAGGCTTCTATCTATGAGTCTCTTTCAGAAAGACTTCATGCCGAGAGGCTTCTCCCCTCTATACCTTTCCGCAACCCTGGGAACAACCTCTCATCAGAAATTCTACTTAAAGTCTAACCTTCCTCTCTCCCTCTCTCTCTCCCTCTCTCTCTCCTTCTCCCTCTCCCTCTCTCTCTCTCTCTCTCTCTCTCTCATTCTCGGTCTCTCACACATGCACACCTCCACCTTCATCACTTCTATCCTGCACCATAGGTGCCCTTCCACAAGGGAAACAAATCCAGAAACATGCAAAAACTCCCTCAACTTTATTCCTCTCCTGCGGGGCAATGCCCTCCTTTCCTCTCCTCTTCTCTCCGTCCTGATATCCCACCATCGATCTACCCCTGTCTGCCCTGTCTGTGTTGATCTCTGCTCTAACACAGTGCTTCTTAACCCTGGGGGTCATGGACATTTTGGGGGTCACAGGATAGGCTGTTGTTTATTATAGCACAATTTCAATCATGACTTCTTTATAAAATCTCCTGTTCTGCAGGTGCGGGTGAAGGTGATGAAGAAGGTCTCAGCAGTGTGCAGAAGCACTTAACCAAGCAGCTAACCTAGCTGCAAACCTTGCTATGCTTTTTAAGTGTCAACATTATGTGAGTAGCTAATAGATGGTAAATGCTAAAACTTAAACAAGGGTAGCAATAATGATCATTTCTGCTAGCGCCCTTATATAGATGTGTCTAATGCATTAGCAATAAGCTAACTGCAATTCAACTAGTTGACTGAAACCCTACCACTCATATTTACAGTCAGTAACATACACTATGTGGACAAAAGTATTAAGACACCTGCTCATTCATTGTTTCTCCTTCGAACTCAAAGGTATATCCTGCTTGTGCTGGAGTACTGGCCTTTACTGTCCAGGAAAGGCTTTCTACTAGAATTTGTAGAGCATTGTGGTGAGGATTTGATAGCATTCAGCAACAAGCACAATCGTGAGGTCACAGTGTTGGATGATCACCACCCCCACCTCATCCCCAACTCCACAACTCATCCAAAGAGTATTGAATAGAGCACCACCATCATTCCAGAGAGCACAGCTCTTTCACTGCTCCACAGCTCAATGCTGTTGGGGTGCTTTATACCCCTCTAGCCCACGCCTGGCATTAGGCATGGTGCTAATAGGTTCATGTTATCTGCTCCAGGGAGTTCTATTCTATTGGCAATACTTCTCTACAAGGACTAGATAAGTGATCTCTATGTCAGCAATGGGTGCAACTTAATGTATCTGAATGACAATGATAATGAAGGGGTGCCCGAAGGCTTAGTGCCCAGGCAGTTATGGAGGGCATGATGGGGTATTCTTTATGAGCCTGGTTTTGGAAGCTTGTTATAAAGCATGGTTGTTAGGTATGTGACATGTCTTTCTGCTGGACGCTGAAGATGAGGAGCTATGCTCACTTTTTATCTGTTATTTTACTCTGTGATTCCTTTCCCACCGTTAAAAGCCTGAACCAGGGGCTCTGAGTGGCTGACTTACTGCTGAGCTATCGACACAAGCACTGACGATAAAAACTCACGTCTGAGAGACATCTACTGCTGTGCTTGGACTCATAGCTAGCTAGCTAGTCTTAAATATGTTAGCTAGCAGGCTAAACACCACATCACAGACTCTGTTCCAGCTAACTCTGTTGTTGGAGGACGACAAAGCCAAGCCTAGTGAATGGTCTAAAGAGTGTTTCTGTCTTTCAGTCGAACTCAGCAACTCCTGCAACTACGGTGGGCTTGGTTTTTCCACTGACTGTGATATCACCAGTCAGTGAGCACCCACAGCGCCCCCACCGTGTGGCTCTCTCAAATGCACATGGGCTTTTGCTGTTGTGTGTTTGACAGGAGATTTGTGTTATAGTGTGTTTCTGGGAGAAGCATAAGAAAGGTTGCTGTAGGGCTTGTTGTTAAGCTGATCAGGTGTGTGAAAGCAGGGGAACACCAGAATATGCAGGACAGGGAGGGGTACTCCAGGAGCAGGAATGAGCACCATCAATACACACTCTCTCAGTTTCACAGCGCTGTCCAGCCCGCAGCAGACGCTCCATCACATTGAGGCTCGTCCCTCAGATCTCTCCTAACGGGCTCTTGGCCAGGGGCATCGTGCTCTCTGCCGCCGATGCCAAACAGGTGGCACGAGCAGATAAAAAGCAGAGGAGAAGCTTTGATTCCTCAGCTCTCCTGCAGGCAGCGGCCGAACCGCACCCAATCTGCCTGTGCAATTTTAGCGGGCGTGTGCAGTGCAGGACAGAACAGCTGGGAGGGTCCGATAACGCCCTGTAGGCAGGGCCCAGTTTGGCACTTAAGGACTTAACAGGGAATAACACAGGTAGAACAGTCAAAGAAGAACAATGGCTAGGAGTTTATTGGTGAGATAGTGGACAGGTGAACTGGGCATTAAAAACATTACATTCACCTAATCTGTTTACCTCACCTTGACTTTTCATCTGGTCTAACTGTAGCCCTCACTCTAATCCCAATCTTAAACTCAAGCCAGAATGTGAGCCTAATCCTACATGGTTCTAATGCTAATCCTCTCTCATTATGCTACTCAGAATCAACTACAAAAATTCTAGCAGTTATTTGTTGGTCCATAATTTGAACTTCAAGACCATCTACCTTGAATTATCCAAGAGAAGTAGGACAGAACAATGCCACTACCTCCACCTGTCTAGTCATCCGGATGATTAAAGAGCAGAACTCCGAAGAGAAGGCATGCAAACACTAGCAGAGCTAGAAGGCCTCCACCAGAAGACTAGGCTGACACTTGATGAATTTGTGCAGTGTTTTTATCGCTCTGGGACTTTGAACGAGACTGTGTCGAATCCGTACTGTAAAAAAGTTTGATGGCTCAATTTGTGCAGTGACAGAGAACTAATAATTGGCTAGAAGGACTATTACACAACAACATTAATGAATATAGCTGTCATTCAAGTTGATTCCCTAACAAATCGGTTTTGACAACTGAATGTTGTTCTAACCGGCACCGGGAACTGCGTTGTACCATGCATTCGAGACATGAATTTGTTGTCATCTGAATTCAGGGGCTTGTGTCAGTCAGAAGTCAACAGACCTGGATCAAATACTGCACATGTTTAAAATAATTTATCCAATACCCATCTCATCTAGTTACCTCTAAATGAGTCTAGACTTTCACTGCTAATTGGAATTCCCGCAGGGACACTGGGATCATGACCGGAGACTAAATTAAGTTCTAGACACATTTCCACCAAAAGTGAACCTCTCTACCAATGAGGCGTCTCTTGAGTTTAAAAAAGGGTTCTTCAAGGGTTCTCTAGTACCCTAACTTTCTGTTATGCCATGCTGGTGTAAGCTTGATTTTGACTGGTAGTCTCTGCCTTTGCCTGCTCTACAGCCCAACTCTACGTCCTGAAGCTGCCTGCATGTGCCATTCAACCTCTGGCTGATCCACTCATCGCCCTGGTAAGATTGATCCCTCCATAGATTCTTATTAAAACCATTACTACTAACAAACTTAATCTATCTGAGGTTACTGTTCTTTATATGTTCATATTCACATGGCCATCCTAGATCATATTTTCGTTCCTCCTCACTCTAAACCACAATCATAGGTTCTTTAAGTGATGCCGTAAAATCTGGACTTGAATCTAGGTTCCACTCCTGGATTTGTAATCCTTAATAGGTGTGACACTCAGTTGCCAATTGGTTGCATTAACTAATCCCTTAATGTCCAGCGAGAACAAAATCCAGGACTGGAAACTGCATTTAAGGTCCAAATTCGAAGACCTGGGCCAGTTTTGTAAAAGATGTGAACTGTGAATTGCCATTAAATGGTAGAAAGCCTTCAAATATATCTCCTTTTTTTCTCTTCTTAATCAGGGATGGGCAATTCTTGTCCTGCTTAAGCACACCTGATACAACTCTCCAGTTAATTTCCAGCTTTAGTAGGTCTGTTAGAGTTGGGAAATCAGCCAACTGCGCTGGACTTCGCCTCCCGTTGCCCGCCCATGTTATAGGGTATCACTTAAAGAACCCTAACAATAATCTTTTGTTTTCAGTGGTTAAACCTGAGAACAATTAGAGACCCTTTTGAGTCTTGGTTCCTCTAAAACAAGGATGGGCAATTCTGGTCCTGAAGGGTTGGATTTCTGCACAGTTTTGGGCTTTTCTTGCTTAGACGCATCTGATTTAACTCAGTCTCATTAATGGCCAGGTTTAGTAAGCTTGTTAGAGCTGAGAATCAGCACACTGGGCTGGACTCCGGCCCCTGTTGCCCACACCAGCTCTAAAGGGTTCCTTTCTCTCACTCTGAGGGACTTTTTCATTCCCAATGTACCACTGACTTGTTTACTTGGGGCTCAGACAGGGACTTCTGTAGAGCTGCTTTGTGACATCTGTTGTTAAAGGCTCTATATAAATGAACTTGCCTAAATGCTCTTAGTCTGGCTAATGACTTTTTTTTGTGCATTAGAGGGAAAACTTGTAGATGATTTTACGTAGACCTTTTAGCAAAAGGTCGTTTGTTTGTATCAGTGTATGCTCAGAATTCATGTGGAGAACTTCCATGTATCAATTTCTGGTTTCTATTGGAGAGCAACATCTGATCTGCCTTTCTATTGGCAAAGTACCAACTTTTGAAATAATTTACAATCTACGCCAACTAGCTGTGCATCCTTATGAAGTATATTTTACAGTGATCTGCATGCAAATGAAAATGGCTAGGCGTTCAGTAATCACCATCAGTTAGCACTGATGCTTTCTATGTAAAGCCTTATTGCAAATGCTATTTAAGCTCATTAAGGAGTTGAGTGACGGGGGGGAGAGGGTGAGGTTGCGCTGGGTGAAGTTTATAATATGAGGCAAGCGCGCGCTCCCGAAAGCGCACAGTAATGAGCACAGCCCAAGGGGACGTCCGTCTTGAAGGAGAGCGGGCGAGCAATATAGAGATCAATGATTAATCAGGACTGGATCTGCTATCATTAGGCCTGAGTGGATAGGCTCATCATGCCCACCCTGGCACTCCTACTTAACCTCTTTAATTGAGTCTCTTCCACTCGTGGAGATAAAAGGTTCAGGACCTCGCCATTCTCCATCACACACAAGCGCTGAGTGACAGTGATAACCTTTCAGCGTAATCCATGGCTTTATATCCAGCATCATGGCACAATGGCAGCAACACCTGCTTTGATACGTGTGGTTATCGTCGGCTATCTCTTGTATTTGAATTCAGGCCGGACTAAAGAACTTTCTGAGTGAGATAAGTTCCAAGTCTGTAACTTCTCCTAGATGTTGACACCAGCGTTACACAAGAGACGCCACACTCATTGACAATAACAGGCCAAACAATGCATTTATTGAGTACTTTAAGTTCTTTTTGATGGATAAATAGCTTACAAAAAAGGCAAAATGCAACTTCAAGAGCTTATATACCACCCTGTTATTCTGCCTCAGAATTAAACATACAGAGTTTCCTTTAACAGAGGGCTTGTAAGAATAAAAAATCCCGATCATCCCGATCACCTAGCGTAGCGTAGTTTCTAATACTGTAAGAAAAACATACCTACAGGATAGAGCTAATAGCAGGAAATATGTAATCGTGAGCTCAAAGCCTGGCATTTTTCTGTACGTATGTGGTTATTTATTTATTTATTTATTTCATTACACAGGGGACTGGATAGTGTTGCTGTCCCCTAGTCGTGTCCTCTGTAACCTATCTAAAGAGATTGTAGCCAGTTAGCTTTTAGCCTTGCCCTCACTTGTTACCCTTTTTTGGCTTTCTCAAATCTTTTCTCAAGTGCTTTCCCTTCTGATGTATAGTTAGCTCCAGTTCAGCTGAGGTAGTCCAGTTTTCCATAGAGATGGTAAAAGACTAGCGGTACCTTTAGGCCTATCATAGATCCCAGTTGGCCTCACACACATCTCTTTTATGAATATGGCATCATTTACTATGGCATCGCTCAAAAAAACATTTGCAGCACCTTTATTTTTAATGTTTCAGCAATGGGTGCAACTTAAAGTTTCAGAATGCATATCATTAGAAAGGGTGTCCACAAACATTTGGACATTTAGTGTACCGGCAAAAACGCTGCAATTTAGTGGGAGAAATAAGTTAGGCTTTGCTAAGTAGATCTTAATGAGCTCTCCGGAAATAAATATTAGTCACATGCATCATGTCTTCTGTAATATTTGATAAACAGCCATGGTGCAGGCTAAAAGTAAGTGAACCTGTGGGTTAATGACTTATATAAGAGTGGACTGGGCGACAGCCGTTGAAAAGTGAAGCCAAAACATGTCTTAACATCAACTTTTTAGATTTGGAAACAAAAGGTATAATGACCAGTCAGAGACTCTGCAGCAGAAGGTCATTTCTTAGTATGCTGCGGTGCTGCTGTGGCTCGATGTAGTAATAACTGGTTGATTTGGGTGGTTCTGATAGTTCTCATAGTGGTGCCTCATGTCACCACTGTTCACAATGGCCAAGGTTTCATTAAGGATTAAGCACATTGGCTTCGTGCTTCTGAGTGAACACATATTTCTCAGTCCATAAATAGTTTTTGCAGTAATATCAGGTCATATTAGGTGTGAACATCGAGAAATGTGGACGATCCGGCACTATGGCACATGGGCCGAGTCCACAATAGATATGAACCAGCCTGCTGCTGCAAGTCTCAGTGATGTCACTGTTGATATCACTGTTGCTTTTCTTTATTTCTGTGATTGGACCACGGAAAACCAAAGTAGATCCCACGTTTCGACTGATTATGTTATTTTTTCCTCTCTGAGATTTTAATACAAATCATTTAGGTCCGGAATTGGATCCAGTTTTGGGAACTCCTGTTGTACGCTTATTTTTCTTTGACTTTCCTTCTTTTTGATTAGAAATTGAAGGCTGCTCTCTGACTTTTCTCTTTGACTTTCCTTCTTCTCATGCAACTGGACTTACAAATAATCTCCTCAGAATGTCCTGGAACTTTTTTTTTTTTTTTTTGCTGGAAAAGGAACAACTTAATGGCTTTTTGATTAGAAATTGAAGGCTGCTCTCTGACTTTTGAACAGTATTGTAACAGGATTTGCTATTACATTACCATAAGAATAATGTACAGGTCTCTGATTACTGATTAACACCAGGTTCAGTGAATTATAGAAGGTAATTGAGTCCAGAATTATTCCTTATCAGACTTTTTGTAAAGACCTGACCACTGTAAATCTGCACTGGATTCAGATCACGTCAGTAACAAATTACTACACGGCTCTAGGCAAAACATACGTATGGGGAAAAAAAAGAGAGCTTAAGGTGCTTCTAGTGAATAACAGAATAAAAAATGAGTTTAAACGGAGGAGAGTTTGGGAGCATCTGTGTTTGGAGAGATGTAATAGCGAGCTCAAACCTCGCCATTTTTTTCGTACGTTTGTGGTTATTTATTTATTTCATCACACAGGGGACTCTGTAACCGCGTCTGTAATGATGGTATTAATAATCAAAAGAGGTCATCATGTCTGCTGGGGTGCAGGACATGAATCACAGCTTGCTCTGTTTGCGCCATCTGCTTGTCCTCGCTCACCTCTCCAGTTCTGAGAGCAGACTGAGCTCTGGAGATTCAGCCAATGCGGAAGACGCAATAGGTCATTTCATAGCTCGCAAGTTGCTGAGCGAGGGACATGGATCACGCTGTGAAAGTGTGGAGAGATATCTGAGCGCCATTTGAACACTTGCCTACTTGGGAAATAAGTCAAACAACTAACATTAAAATTTGTTCTAATTTTGAACGCTTGAGAAATTGTGTGTGTGCGCCACCATCGAAAAGTTTGGAATAATTTATCACTTTGAAATAATAAGCGAGTCTCCAAAGTAGATCTTAATAAGCTCTCCAGACTTAAAGATTAGCCACATGCATCAATGTAATACTTGGTAAACAGCCACAGTGCAGGCTAGAAGAAGTAAGTGAACCTTAGGGTTAATGACTTCTCCAGATAACATTGTGTTGCTGTTGGTTTTCACCCCGGTATGTAAATAAGAGTAGACCGGACGTCAGCAGTTGAAAAGTGAAGCCAAAACGTGCATTGCGCCCTCTGGTGGCTGGCTGCAATACAACTTTTAACCCCACGCGATTTAATGTAAGTGAACGGAGCAGAAAGGAAACATCCAGTATACATTTTTTTGCCAGCTGTGTTGCCAGTTTGTCAAATCTGCAAGCTCCCCCCCATGTTAACCGCCCCCCCCTATTTTCTAGTTTCGGATGAAAATCGAGTTCAGTTGCTGTGCATGCTAGAGACAGGCAGAGGGCTTGTCATTAAGAAATATGGGTGGGGTTTGGGAATAACACAGCCTTGCCTCTCATATGTACTGTGCATCCTCTGACTCTCACTGTCCTCCACTTCACAAGAGCAAAAAAGATGGCAGCTTCCGAGTGGCTCAGCAGATTAAGACGTTGACAATATAGCCATCAGCAGCCGGAGCCTGAGAGAGCCATGCTAGGGTAGATGGTGCTCTCTCCCTCATGACTCCCACTGGAAGCTGGCCGTCTGTTGGCTGATGTTTCAGAGCTAGGGACCCGGTGCTTTTCCAGTGATGTTGGCTGCCCAGTGATATATATAGCCTATGGGTTTTGCAGATGTTTTGCCCATTGAATGAAAGCATACAAAATCTGGTTACTGACAAATCTGCTCTTCTCGCTGTTTAGCAACTGTGCAACAACTTTTAGATGACCTCAGAAGACCTGGATGTGAGTCATTCACATCATCCACAGTAAGACAAACTGTCTACAAATGGAGAACACTGAAATCTGTTTCTACTCTCCCAAGAACTGAGCATCCTGTTAAGAACCTTCCAAGAGCATTATGGACAAGGACGCCTGAAAGAGCTGAGAAAGAACCTAAGGGTAACAGCAAAAGACCCACAGGTCTTAGACTCTACATGGCGTCCATGGAAGAATAGCACAAAGGAAGCCACTCCAGCCCTTCTGGGAAAATCTTCTGTAGACAGATGAGATGCACAACGCTACATTTGAACCACCATTCTTAGTGGCTGCTTTGCTGACTCTGGGCCTGGACCCCTTTGCAATCACTAAGGAAACAATACATTCAAAGGTGTATCAAAACAGGAGAATGTGAGGGCAGCAGTCAAAGAAGAAAGCAGCTGAAGAAATGTTGGGTGATCCAACAAGACAAGAACCCAAAGCACACAAATCAACTAAAGAATGGGTGGAAAGGAAGATGATTTGCGCTTTGGAACAGCCAAGTACGAGTCCTGACCTTAACCCTGTCAAGATGCTGTGGGATGACCTGCAGAGGGCAACGCATTGCAGAAATACTGATGAACTGAAGCACAACTGCAGGGAGGAAGGGTTGCTGCTAAATGTGGAGCTACAGGTTATTAAATGCAAGGGATCACTTACTTTTTCTAGCCTGCAAGAATATACAGTATGTGTGTATGTGTGCACAAATGGACGAGGCTGTGGCTTTGTGTTTATGAGTGGGACACTCTCCTGTGAGGATAAGCGTCCACCTTTTGTGGGTAGCAAACAGCAGTGTATTAAACACCCTTCTGTCTCACTTCCCACCGTGATGCATTTCTTCTTTCCTTCCTCTTCGCCAATCCCACGCCCAAACCTCCAGAGGAGTCTGGAGCAGGTCTTTACACAAACATGCAATGATCATTTAATATTGAAATGTCTGCTGTAGCCATTTCACTGAGCTGAAGCTTCCCACTGATATATCACAGCAGATTTCACATGAGTGGTTTAATCCCACATTGTTTGTGCATCTTGGAAAGATCTGGTCTCTGGCCACGTCACTGCTGGCTCTACATTCCCATGTAATCTCTCCCAGAGGAACGCCAACCGAGGACTAGCTTCAGAGCTTTCGGCACACAGATGAAATCAGTCACTACCACTAATGAAGCACTGAAAGAACCAATGACTTATCTATACACTATTACTGGACAGCTGTTCCAAATGTCAAGGCTTGTGAAAAACAGGCCCTGAACACGAATAAACGAAAATCTGAAGGAAGCAGGAATGTGCCAGCTTCTAGGTTTCCTCCGCAGCATCTGAATGCCTCGTATTTTTTAATCCTGCTTATGTAAAATTCATCCCCTTTGGCATTTTGGCTCTTCAACAGGCCTTCTTCTTCATATCTTTTTAGGCCAGTGTTCCTAAGACATGACATCTTTGGGTGATGTTCCTTCCCACCATTGCCCTTCAGCTCGTCCGTGTGGGATCTGGGCCCAGATCTCTGTAAAGCCACTATGTGAGACAACACGTGTTTCGTGAAACTCCTTGTAAATGGATTGAATTGGAAATGAATTGAACAGGTTCAAATAGCTATACTCTGCTATTCATCATTGGAACTACATGCCCTTACCGTGATCTTTTCATCTCCTTCGAGAACTCCATGGTCACGTTAGCTGCAGCAGCACAAAGCCTTGGTGTAGATTTAAATTACCAGTTTTTATTCCAGGACATGCTGGTTTCAAGCTTATTGAACATAAGTATACTTACTACACAAATAGAGGTTTTTAACAGCAAATTCCAAAAGAATGGTTTCAAATGGTGACCCTTTAATCAGTCTCATTTGGTTGCTTCTGAATTCTCCTAAGCAAGAACAACAGAGGCCAGGCCGTTATAAGCCTCCAGAATCTTAGGAACCATCTGCAAAAAGCATCAGACCAATGTAGGTGCAGGTGTACCAATGCAGAGTGTGTTTGTGTTCATACCACCACCATGAATTATTGAGCAAAGTCCATTTAGCACTGTAGAGTAGCATCCACAGCAGCTTTTGAGCCACACAACTAGGTAGAGAAACTTTTTTCTTGTCCCAGGGAAATACCATTGGCTATTACACAGCGGTTGCCATCATGCCTTCAAAGCATGACTAGGACTATGGTGCGTTATAGGGAGATTAAGAGCAAAAGAAGATTGGTTGGTGTGCACATTGCAGTGCATGTAATAATAGATATCTACTACATATACTAGGCCTTTATAGATTCTCGTAAAGAAAGACTTTTTTTGGATGTATATTTAAATTGTACATCAATTACAGCTACATATAACAGTCAATATATATATTATATATTAGGGCTGTATAATATGTTAATGCATACAATTAATCTGGAAACTTTAACGCATTAACCTTTTTTAATGCTAATTAATCATCTTACCAAATTTGGCCCCAACTTCCTCCTGTAGGTCTCTCTCTTTACAGAGTCTATTGACGTATTAACGGTTTTATTTAGCGATGTAAACACAGCGCTGCTATGGTTGACCTTAGACTGTAGATTACACTTTATTTCTGCTGAAATATGTATTAAATCTCATAACTAACTATCTCTCTCCCTTTCTTTCTCTCTCTCTCTCACGCAGCTGCTCCTGTCTTAGCTCATCATCCGTTTAAGCGTCTTCTCTATTTAAGCTTCTGTGTCTGAGCTTCGTCGTGTTCGAGGCTAAAGTGCTCAGAGGTACACTGAGATAATATAAGAACAAAAAAAGTCTCCTCTAGCCAGTTTATTAGACATATTTCTTTATTTTTACACATCTATTTGTTTTCCTGCCCACAAATTCTATTAATTTTGATTAAAATTATATACTTAATTCATATATGAACAAAATACATAAAGCCAATAAAAACAAAGATCAACTGTGACCCAGTCTAATGTCTAAGGGTAGACTATTCCAAAGTTCTGTAAAAGCACAATCACCCTTGACTTTTCGCTTAGTCTTAGAGACTACTCAAGCCCCTGACTAGAGGACCTAAGTGTCATAATGATCGAATATGGGACTACTAGCTCAGAGAGATACTCCAGTCCATCACCGCCACTGCACTTCCGAAATTATTTTGTATGCTGTGCATTATATTAATCATTTTTACAATATTTTTATACAGTATATACACAATATGTCCATATGTCCAAAATGTTTGTGGACACTGCTACAATTAATGCATTCAGCTACTTTAACCTGTGACTTTTGCTCGGTGTGCATCTTTAATTTCTCTTGTTTAGGATTAGTAGGACCTAACAAGTATAAAAACTAAACTAAGTCTTTGTACAGAAGGGGAATTGAACCCCAGCCTCCCACATCGTGCAGTAGCTCACTGGAAGGTAGTGGTGTTATCTGTGGCGCCACACCAAACAGAAATGTCCCCATATGAGGACCCAGGGTCTCAAGAGGTTAAGTTGCCCCGATTGCTGACACACACATCTTCTCTGGTCCCTGTACAGAAATATTGCCAATAGAATAGGACTCTCTGGAGATAAACATGAACCTACTGGCATCATGCTGTCTAATGCCAGGTGTGGGCTAGAGGTGTACAAAGCCCCCCAGCATTGGGTTGTGTAACCATTAGGTTAAGCCAGGTAAACTTATAATTATTTCATTAATTAAAACACTTAAGTTTTACAGTGTACTCACAACTTACCACCACAACCCAGGAAAATTACTCAATAGGCTCGACCCAGCATTTGGGTAATAAGCATAACCCAGCAGCTTTTAGAATATAATAAAGCACTAAAATATGTGACATCATTGGTGCAATGTGGTGCCCATTGGCAGGCTGTGTCATTTACATGTATAAAGAACTGGCCTGTATTTGATTTGATCAATTTAACAGACATCTTCATGTTGGTGCTCAGGCAAGCTCACAGAACACATGGATCAGAGGAAATTTAGAATTTCAGATATGGGCGTTAATGGGTTAAGGTCAAAAGTCTAAAACCCATCTTAGACATGCACTTAGGCTGTAATGTGCCAGGGCAATGCAGAATGTGAAGAGGTCAAAGGGGTGGACTATAATGCTGAACTAATTGCACTTATTCCCTTCTCAAATTCCAGAAGCTTCCGACCAAAGCGACTGGGCCTGTCTTTTCTTTTCCCCGCTGTGTTTCTGCAGAGCTTGACGATGTGGAACTGCAGCCTGGCTAATGTACAAGGCCCCATCTCCCTTCATCTAATGTTCCTTTTCACCTGAGGTCCTTCTCTCTTACTCTCTCTCTCTGGCTCTCTCACTAGCTCTCTCGCTGGCTCTCTCGCTGGCTCTCTCGCTGGCTCTCTCTCTTCTCTTGCGCGCCCCTGCTAGGCCCTACACTTTGATGTCTCGTCCAGCTCTGCACTCCCACTCCCGCAGCCTAAAAATCTCCCTCTTTTTTTCTTATTTACTTTTGCAAAGTGCAAACATGGCATCACATCTCTTATTGAAATGCAGTGAGATTACTCGCTTCAGCTTTGAGCAAAGTTGATTAAACACATTGCTGTTCCAACAAGACGCACAGGCAAGGCATGGCAAGCGGGAACAGCACTTGGAAGCCACCAAGGGGCCTTTCGTCAACACACACAAACACAACGTAGTCGTTCCCATTTAACAACCCTTACTACCCCAGCACTGTATTATTAATGTAGGAAATTTAAGTGTTGTGGTGGAACCAGCTCCCCGGCTTGTCAGGTTGTGCGATTGAAGATGGTCTTCAAACTTTTTTTTTTTTGCCTAAACAATGACTATTTGTGAGCATCGTTGCTGGTTTAGGGGAAGATTATTCCAATCACTCCTACACACACACACACACACGTTTTGACAAACCACAATCTGCCTTAGCCCACAGCCTAATATTTGTTTCAATAAGAGACTAAAGGTCGGCTGTTCTTTTTTTATTTTTCGCTCTTTCGCTGCTGCCTGCAGAGCATCTCAGCCATGAAAAATGCTGATTCACTTCTAACTCTTTTATTTTGTTAGATTGCACTGCAGTAAAATAGAGCAACAGTGTATTGAAACCCATCCCTTAAAAGGACCCTAGAATGGAAACCTGTCTTTGTCTTGGCTTGGAAGTCGCATACTGGCATTCACCTGCAGGAATTAGGCTAAACACAACAGCTGCTTCAAAAGGCTAAAAAGGCAAAGAGCTTATGCCAGCTGACCAGGTGAAGCACCCTTTAGAGGGGAGTCGTGCATCACATGGAAGCCGATAAAGGGTGCTGGTTGCTATGGCCTCGCTGAGGGGCTGCATTGGTCAAGCGAGCTAGCCCACGACGGCCCACAGTAACGCTAAAATATAACACTACACCAACCAGAGAATGAAGAAGAGCTCACGGGGTACACTCTCTTTAGCTAGCTAACTGCACACTCTGCCAAGAGGGCCCAATGAGGACAGCAACACCATCCGATACAGCTCTGGAATAATTACAGTATAAATGTTGGTTGCTCTTGTTACCATGCTGTGCTAGGCTATGCTACGCTAGGCTAGGCTAAGCTAGGTTGTCAAGAAAAGTAGAGCTTAGTGTTTCATTTGCATTTTTCACCCCAACCAAAGTCACATACTTATTACATTATATGGACAAAAGTTTTGAGACACTTACACAGTACACCTACGGGAGAATTAATGACATCCCATTCTAAACCCATAGGCATTAATATGGAGTCGATCTTCCCTTTGTAGCTCGAACAGCAGCAGGTCTGGAGCTCTGCAGTTATTCTATATATATATATATATATATATATATATATATATATATATATATATATATATATATATATATATATATATATATATGCTCTGAGCTCAGCACTCGGCCCTGACCCCGCTCTGTAACTTTAAGTGGTCTGGCGCTCCGTGGCTGAGCTGCTCTCTAAACGCTTCCACTCTTCAATAATAATACCACCCACAGCTGATGGTGAAAGATCTAGGAGGGAAGAAATTCACCAGCTGACTTCTTGTTGTTGCAGCGGTGGCTCCTATTACATACAGAACCACGCCGGAGTTCAGTGAGCTCTTTACTAGACTGCATGGCTGGGAGCTTGATTTTATACACCTGTGGTGGCAAAGGGACTGAATGAGACACCTGAATTGAATTGAATGATTAAAGAGGTTTCCCAATACTTTTGTCCGTATGATGTATTTATATGAAAAAATGCATTCAATGGCACCTTTAAAGAATACGAGCTGAAACTATTACTACAGTGAATCCAAAAGGCTTTGAATAACATACTAATAGACAGTTTGAATGAAACATTAACTATAATCCCTCAGAACCTTGGTCCATGAATTCTGCACACTTTTCACACCAGTCTGTTAGACTCACTGCACAACTGCAGGCTGTTTCATTACTGATTTAAACTACACACGAGACAGGGCACCTGTCAAAAGGGGTTAGCATTAGAGGTGAACTAGTTTTTTTTTTTTTTTTTTTAAGTGTGGTTTCATGAATTCTTCACATAAGGTCAGACGGGTATGTTTTAAATTGTCACTTTTTAATGAAAGGGGGAAAAAACAGGGTCATTAGGTCTTTTGGCTTAACTGAAAATGCAAATAAACATGAAAAGCCTGCTGTGCAATGAGACGCTTACTGCGTATGATCCCCTTTAGTGCGGGAAAAGAGCTTTCACGGGCCATGCTCTGCAATCACGTCGGCTACCAGCCTTCTTCATTCCTCTGCCGCTCTGCTACCACTCCTCAGACGCTCATCTCCCATCACAGATTACCCGTACTAATCTAGTAATCTCAGCCATAATCAGAACACATGGCCGAATCTTCTTCTCCATATGGAAGCGAGCTATTCTGAGAACCGCACTTGATCGCGTCAGCAGTCGTTTAAGAACTCGGTCTGAGCCCAAGGGACGTTCCTCTAGCTAAGCCTCCATCGAACTCCCTCCAAGTTTGTTCACAATTCCCTTCGGGGCAGATTGAAAAAGAGCAAGCAGGAGCGCTCTGGAATGTGTTGTTGTTGCTGTTGTCTTTTTTTTTATCAATCATCGAGGATTAGCGATTGTCAGGATTACCACTGTGATGAATTAATACACAAGCTATTCACTCAGTCTGGCCTCTGGACTGTTTGAAAAAAAAAAATCCACTTTTGAGCAAAGATTAAACGATGGTAAACCAGATCAATAATGATGAGGCTGGCTTGTGGCTTCAGACGGCGCGTGCTCGCATGTGTCGAACGCAAACGCGTCCAATCTGCGGCACCCGCTGATCAGCGCTGTATGCTGACAGGAGCTCTCCTATGCTTCCATGCCTAAGGACTTTAATTACCATGGAAACGCTTCAAAAGCTGCCACTGTGTGTTGTGCTGAGGCCCAGATAGAGAGGGAGAGCAAGGGAGGTAGAGCCAGAGAGAGCCAGAGAACAAAATAGGTGTAGATAGAAATACAGGCCGGGAGAAACAGAGAGATAAGCCAAGAAACAGAGAAAGAAAGACCTCCTCGGATCAGGGCTTGATGGTGCACCCTGACTCAAGCCGAAAGGTTTGCATTATTCAAAATGCCTCCCATCTCCTCTCGCTCCCAAGGCAGGCAGTCCAAACACATTAGGCTTATTTTTACTGAGGGTGTTTCAGGGAAAAGAGCAGCCCTCGCCGGCGTCCACCATCCTCCCATCCTCCCATCCACCAACCGAGTCTGCAAACCACCCTCAATCAATATATTTGTGTTTTGTCTGATTCCGTGTCAACCCCCAGCTCTGTATCCACTGTAGGGGAGCAGCCGAGACTACGCCGAAGCACCGGGAGCACTTTCTTTTGAAATGTTTTATTTCGGTGCCTCAATACTCCTGACTGGAGGCAGTGAATTAACATGGCTTAGCTGCGTTTTGTTTGTAATTAGCAGCGGGCGTCGCCGAGTGCTCCGGGGCAGCGTCGTCAGAGGCAGCCGATTACCTGCGCACTCAAAGTCCCCAGCATCTGTGGGGGATTAGCGTGGAGAGGAAGCCATCAAATGGCAAAACAGAGGAGCGTCGAGGGATGACGGCACAGAAGCTAATATTCTGGAGATACGTTTTAACTGTGCAATCACCGGCATCCTGGAGGGAGCCGTGCTAGAACTCTGTGCCTATCTCGCCCGGCGCAAAACAGGAGAGAATGAAAATGCTGCCAAGTCGGAATTGGGCGCAGCCTCAAAGTTTAGGAGATAATGTAGTGAAGAAAGCTATATCCAGACAAAACAACACATTATGGATCTCCAGGTCCCTCAAAAAGCTCCTGTAGTCAATACATCATGTACTACAGTATCATCAATCCACGACAAAGTTAGGCACAGATTGATGAGATGCAACTTTCCTAATGATCTTCCTGACCTTGGCCTTCTACCAAGATGCTGTAGCATCTCCAGAGATGTACAGGGAGAGCGAGAAACATGAGGTCAGAGATGGAGCCGAGGATGCGAGTTTCCAGGCTCAATCCACAATCGTGCGCAGTGTATCTGACATGAATGTTGAATGAAAGAGACCTCCACAGATCTTCTGAGCTCAGTGCGCTCTCCATAACTGACCGATCTTGCCCTATTCAGTGCTGGGTCCAATCGATTGGCCACAGGTATCGATCGAGGTAGCAAACACACCAGGTGTTTCTGTGTTGTTGGTTTTTTTTCCTGGTTTATAGCTGGTATTGCAGAAATTCAAGTCCTTGAATTTCCAATGATGGCTCTTTGAAGATGCGGAAAGAAACTCAAGAAAACCGCCTGCTTTTGATTACAACTTGGAAGTGCTTCACTTTAATCTATCTGGATTGATCTGTGGTCATCCACTCCTGATTCGAGTCCTTAAGCTACATTGGCTACTTTTTTTATCTCTAGTCCAAATGAAAGAAGAAACTAGAGCCTGGAATAGAGAGGTCGAGAAAACCACGAGAAAACACAGCTCTTCAGCTCACCATCAATAACGAGGTGGCCATCAAAGGCCAAAGGATGAAACATGAACCATGTGGAGCACCTGAGTTCTACTGGAAAGAAGGTCATTATTTTGTAAATGCCACTGCAGAAAGAAATGACTGTCATTGTCAGAGCCTTCAATGTCTTGATAGTCGCACTGTGGTGCAGCGCTGGAGTGTTTGTCGTTCTGCATCTCCGTGGTGTTGAGGGATGTCGTCTGAAAGAGGTGAATTTTAAACCAGATCCAGAAACCAGACAGTATCTCAGAAGCTTGCTTGTCTGTTGCTCTTCTTCACTGCTTCCTTCATCACTGAGAATTTGTGGACGGGTGGAAACGTCTTATATTCTTAACAATGAAGAAGAGGCACACACGGTTTAAGCATTCTGGACACAGTAACGAAGTAGAGTGCTTTTAGGGCCGAGGTTTACCCTTGCCTGGTGGCTTCTACTGAATTTTGACATTTTTACTTCTACAGGTGCAATTTTAGAAGTTATTCAACCCCATTGTAGTGAAGCTTGGGTCAAAATAGGTCATTGGACCTTGCAACAGAACAAGGATCCCATGCATACAGTACCAGCCAATGAATGTGTGCTGATTGTCATCTTAAAAATATCTGATCCAAAAGCTAGAGTGAATAAATAGGACACTGGGGGCACACGGGGTATCCACTGTAGCTAGGATATCAGCCTAAGTTGTAAGTTGAACTGAAAGGAGCTGGTTTGGTCATATAGGCTATAAAGGCTATTTTTGGTCTGTTGCTAATTGAGTAAATACTTATGTATAAATGCACATTAACTGCAGCTGAATGGTTTAAGATTGCCACAGCCCTACAACTTAGGCCTGCTTGAAACCTCCTCAGCTACAACATCCAGTGAATAGCTGTAGTTATAGCAGTTTTCTCTTTTCTTAAAAACAAAAATATGGTCACTCAGCATTTGGATCTTATCATTTTAAAAGGATTATCAAACTGTATTGTACTTCAAAGTCGACCTAGGCTTGGTTTCAGAAGAAGTCCTGGAAGATTCTGGAGTTGCCGTCACAGTCACCTGAGTTGAACCTAATAGAAGATCTTTGGTAGGATTTGAAGAAGACAGTTGCAGCAGCAAACCCAAGAATATTAGTGGACAGGAGGCCACTGCCCTTGACAAATGGGCTAAAGTTTCTCAGGAGCGCTGCTAGAAGCTGGTGTCTGGTTATGCATCACATCGGCAGCACGTCTTAACAGCTCTACAGGGTGCTCTGCTAAGTCCTTCAGCATGGAGTAGAACGAGGGCCAGGAGGAGGCGTTTGGGGAGTGGTCCTTCTCCCAAAATGTAGTTATGTCATAACTCCACTAATAAACATCTTGTGAAATGTGCCAGGGTGGTGGTCTGCCAGTTCATTAGAGATTCTCTCAGGACAGAACTGAGCCATTTTGAAATCCTTGGTCCAAATGTGCACTGCTCTCATACATACAGGCCTAAAACCAACTGGCCTCTGTTACTAATGCGCAATATTGGAGAAATGTGAATTCGGGAGACTCAGGATGTATGTCACGGATTGAGTGGAGCCGTAATTAAGGCAGTCCACACACATACACCCACATACTCACCTTATAGCCTACTTCCTGTCAATCAGCTCCATATCTTGGCAATTTTCTTCATTGCTAAGAAGGAGACAAAGCGCACCACTGTGCTCCTGACAGTAAGACGGGGCCTCAGTGCCGGGAATAATCAGGAGCCATCAAACACTCCAAGATGAAAGACTGAGGAATGTAGAGGGAAGGAAAAATCCCTCCGTCACAGAGAAGGAGAGGGAGAGGAGGGAGCCCAAGCCTGGCCAGTTAATGGCACCGGAGAGCGACTGTCATCGATCTCATCGGATTTCTCAGATGGAGTGCTTCTAGGATGTCGATCGGAGAAGGTGCATGAGATTCAACGTGCTCCACGACATCCATCATTCTAGAGGTCCCCCACTCTGCCGAGCCTGTCGGAAGAAATATGCACACGGCACAAATGATATATCTGAATGAAAGCCATTATAGGCGATCGCGGCCGTATTTTCGCCCCTACAATGCCCTGGAGGAGTGAATCAACTCCCACTGAATCATCATCCAAAAGTGGTCACCTCACTAGCATCAAAGCTCTGTTTCCTTTTTGAAGGCTAATAACTGACTAATACGCCAAAGAGCCTTCCACTTAGCGCGCCCTAGAAGTCTCTCCTCCACAATTCAAATTGCGAAAAGTCCAAATGCAAATCATTAAGTGCTGGACGGCGGCCAGGCCTCATCATTTTCACAGGCAAGACACTGGCCTTCATATCTGTGGGTGATTTCATCGGGGCGCACATCATCTAGGTAACTAGCTCTTCAGTCAGGCTATCAGTCAACTTCCAGTGGGGCCTTGTGGAGACTGATTTATGACATGTTTTGTGAGGAGACCTGGGGAGGGAGCCTCCTGCTGTAGTTGATAATAATGCTATCTCTAGCCCGTAGCGCCGGCCTCAATAATCTCTTATTCAAAGCACAGCACACGGCATGGCCTCGGTTGTAGGAGATTGAAAAAGCTATTTACTTCTCGAGGTAGATAGTGTATCTGCCAACACAAAATGGATGACCCACACCGAGGAAATGATCCCATTAGAATATTTTTTTCCCCCCTTGCACAAGCCCGAGCAACAATGAAGTGTGACGAAAAGTAAAATGTAATTGAAGTAATGTGTTGCGCACTTCTTAACTCATTAACAACTCAATTAGAGGTAATGGGAGATAATTGAATGAGTATTGAGCAGGTGGGTGCTACGCAATGCTGCAATATCTAACATCTAAACCACAGATGGGCTGAACTGAGCCTTGTTCTGTCTTGGCGTGATGAAATATATACTGCACGTCTTAAACTTTAAACAACCTGCCACTAGGATCTCTGGCCTGCCAACCCAGGCGTAGAAATATGTACAGATGTATGCTGCATGTCAACAGGTCCACATGACTGATTCCAAGATATGGATAAGGTTACGCCATGTCATATCAAGTCTGGGCACATGTGTAATGGAGCTGTATTGTGGTGAATTATGGTGTGTGTGTGTGTGTGTGTGTGTGTGTGTGTGTGTGTGTGTGTTTTGAACAACACTCTCACTACGCAGAAAATCCAGAAAGAACCAAGCTTTTCTTGTCAGGAAAAACAGACTTGCCCTGACTTTGTCAAGCTATTTTTTTATTGTTTCTTATTATTTATAATTTTATCATTTATTTATTGTTGTTTTTTGAACAGACAGGTTGTCAAGGTTTAGGATTACAGAAATGTCTTGTATATAGGTGCTTACATACAAAACGTATTGGGACACCTGCTCATTCATTGTTTCTTCCCAAATGGAGGCTATTAAAAGGGTTTATCCTGCTTTCTCTAGTGTCCAAGAAAGGCCTTCTACTGGATTTTGGATGAGCAAAAATCTAGTACATGGTTTGATAGCATTCAGCAACAAGAGCATTTGTGAGGTCAGGATGTTGGACGATCACCACCCCACCTCATCCTCAACTCCTCCACTCATCCCAAAAGTCCTAGATGGAGCACCATCCATCATTCCAGAGAACACAGTTCTTCCACTGCTCCACAGCTCAATGCAGGGGGTGCTTTATACCCCTCTAACACACCTGGCATTAGGCATGGTGCCAATAGGTTTATGTTTATTATCTGCTATAGAGAGTCCTATTCTATTGGCAGTACTTCTTTACAGAGACTAGACAAGCTGTGTGTGTGTGTGTGTGTGCATTTGCACATCTGTGCAATGGGTGCTATTTGAACTTAGTAGTAGAAGTAGCTAAACGCATTCATTAGGTGTCCACAAATATTTGGACATATGGTGTACCTAACATCTGCTTAATGAGCTCTCTATAGGGCAAGGAACCAGGCAAGGAACCATAGAATGGGACCCTTTGTAGGACATGAGCCTAATGCCATTAGGCCTCCAGTCTTGGGCTGTGGAGCAGTGGAACTCTGTTCTCTGGAGTAATGGGATTCAACCTAACACCTCTGGGATGAGTTGGGATGAGTTGGAGTGGGGTTTGGGAACCAGAGCTAATCATCCAACCTCAGTACCTGACCTCACTAATGCTTTGGCGGTTGAATCAATGCAATCCTGACAGCAATGTTTCAATATCTAGTGTAAAGCCTTTCCAGAAGAATAGAGGCTGTTACTAAGGAAAGTAGAGACAACCAGAAGAATCTTCAGAAGAGCAGTTCTCAACCCGTGTCCAGGCACTGTATGACGGACATGCGGATGTGTTTGTGGAGGTGCGGGCAGGTGTGGGCGTTAAATGAATGACAGAAAGAGAAAGAAAGCAAGAGCAACAGAGAACATACGTATATGTGTGACTGTGCACGAGCGTGTCTGCTCACACTCCCTATCGGCTGATATTGCTCTAGATCTGTTGACATGTTAGTCAACTCCAATCACGTAGTGCTGAATCTCCACTTTTCTTCTAATCTTCACTCAGAGTTTATGCTGAGATTGTGTATATGCACATCAATAGGCTCACGGCCCATAGCTTGTGTTCACCCGAAAGGCAGATCCACAGATTAAAATTAAACAGTGATGAATAAATAAGAAAGGGAGGACCCGTAATCCCCACAGACACAGACCGGTAAACATCTTTGAGAGGAAAAAGGGGAAATGTACACACATGGTGCTGAAATTGGTCCTAGGAAAAAATGAGAATTGTAGAGGTGTTGTTTTTGTTGTGCTATTAAAATGTAAGAGTGAATTAATTATAAAATATGAATAATGAAAGATGTAGAACATAAAAGAATAATAATAAAATACAAAATATTGAATAATTATCCAATATTTATAGATAATAAGTAGCCAATTATTATTTTAGCAAAGACATCAACACGTATTTTAGGCGCCTCAGAAAATCTGTCGGACCTGGACCTTCACTTCTTGTATAAGACACTCCTCCACGCCTCATTACTCCAACCTTCATCTCGTCAACACCCCCATTACTCCAACCTCCACCTCTTCAACGCCCCATTACTCCAACCTCCACCCCATCTTACTTCAACCTCCACCTCGTCAACACCCCATTACTCCAACCTCCACCTCGTCAACGCCCCATTACTCCAACCTCCATCTCGTCAACGCCCCATTACTTCAACCTCCATCTCTTCAACGCCCCATTACTCCAACCTCCACCTTGTCTTACTCCAACCTCCACCTCGTCAACTCCCTATTCCTCCAACCTCCACCTCATCGATGCCCCATTACTCCAACTTCCATCTCATCATTGCCCCATTACTCCAACCTCCACCTCGTCAACGGCCCATTACTCCAACCTCCATCTCATCAACACTCCATTACTCCAACCTCCATTTCATCAACGCCCCATTACTTCAACCTCCATCTCTTCAACGCCCCATTACTCCAACCTCCACCTCGTCTTACTCCAACCTCCACCTCGTCAACACCCTATTCCTCCAACCTCCACCTCATCGATGCCTCATTACTCCAACCTCCACCTCATTAATGCCCCATTACTCCAACCTTCACCACGTCAACACCCCATTACTCCAACCTCCACCTCGTCAACACTCCATACCTCCAACCTCCACCTCATCAACGCCCCATTACTCCAACCTTCACCACGTCAACGCCCCATTACTCCAACCTCCACCTCATCGATGCCTCATAACTCCAACCTCCACCTCATTAACGCCTCATTACTCCAACCTCCACCTTGTCAACGCCAACCTCCACTTCGTCAACTCCCCATTACTCTAACCTCCATCGTATTAACGCCCCATTACTCCAATCTTCACCACATCACCGCCCCATTACTCCAACCTCCACCTCATCAATGCCCCATTACTCCAACTTCCATCTCATCATTGCCCCATTAGTCCAACCTCTACCTTGTCAACGCCCTATTACTCCAACCTCCATTTCATTAACGCCCCATTACTCCAACCTCCATCTCATCAATGCTCCATTACTCCAACCTCCAACTCATCGATGCCTCATTACTCCAACCTCCACCTCATTAACGCCCCATTACTCCAACCTTCACCACCCCATATATATATATATATATTTGCCCACAGCGATTCCCTTACCAGCCTACATGTTGTTTTAGCCAAAAAGACATGGATGGGGTAGAGTATATATATATATTTTTATTGAGTTTTCTTTTGGTGCTGCCAAATGTGTCACAACAAGTACCATTGGAAGTGCTTTTCCAAAATGGAGATAATTACTACAAGTGAATGGGACACAGTTGGACATTGTGTTATTAATAACATTCCACCTGGACAGGTCTGGAAATGACTGTACTCACTTAAATACCTCTGTAGAGTATACCATTGGGTGAACCTCCTTCAGAGAAATATATGCTCTGTTCTTACTTAAGTTTATTTCCTATTAACGCAACATATCCTGAGCTACATATCAGTCAGAAGTCAGAAGAACATCTTTAAATAAATGGCAGAAGAATAAACTCAATATTTGCTTTGTGTCCTTTAAATCATCCCCTTTCAGTACATTCACAAAAGGCTAAATTTATCAAAACACAACTGCTGGCACTGACAAAAGTGAGCCATAAGCAAACGGCAGATAAATAAAAGCAATTATCACCTTTTGTGTCCTTTAGATTGTCCTATTGCTTAACACTCAAGGAAGGATGAATTTATCGCAAATACATTTGTCTGGACACTGCTCACCCACACTACCCACCCACCTACTACCAGAAGTGTGTCACGGAGACTAAAGATCGGTTCTCTAATGCTTACCAAAGTAGAACAAACCACACACAATGAAGGATCCAGCAGTAGCAGGCCACGCTGACACCAGCTGCATGCAGTAAGTGCCTCATGCTGATGTGGTAAAGGCTGATAATGGGCGTCCTAATGGAGGCTCTCATCTTGAGTGAACATACATGCTGAGAGAGAGGCTGTTAGACTATAAAGTGCCAATATCCCAATGTCCCCAACCAACGGTGGAACAGTATGGTCACTGCTTCTCCTGTGCCTGGATTCATTAGCCAGCAGTAGTGACTAAGTGACAAAGCAGTAGCTAGCCAGTATATACTGGTCCAGGCACTGTCTAAGCAATTAAGTGAGATTGCTGCCAATGTTGTTGTATCAAAGTGCTGAGGAGATACTTACAAGGGTCTATTTTAAAGGGTTTTGAACATGCCTTGGTAAGAAGGCATCATGTTGCAGCAAAACGTCAAGAAATACTGTATTGCACTTGTCATTACACTAAAGATTATTCTGAGTTCTCTTAACTCACAATTTGACTGCATCTTAGCAGTTTAGTCAACAATGCATATTAAGTTGAGCTTCAAAAACATTGGTAAATAAGCTGCAGCTGAAACTGATTAAACATTGTGTTTATTCTGCCTCCCTGCCTCCCCCTCAAGTTAACTTTTATTCCCGCTTGCAGGTTAGAACTCCTCCATTACATGGGTGGAGGCCTTCCTATTCAACAAGATCTCATAAAATGTGTACATATACATACTAAAGTACGTCTTAGAAATTTTGTATAATTTGCATGAACATATTTGTACATATTTTTCAATTAAAAAGGAGCTCCCATTTTGCCATAAACAACCTAGGCTGTCATGTACTTAAAGATAAATTGAGAAATGGTTATGTTTAGGGTTAGGGTAAGCTTAAGGTAAGGACTAGGTAAAGTGTAGGGTATGGTTAATTTTAGGGCTAGGTTAAGTGTAGGTAATGGTTAATGTTAGGGTAAGGGAAGGGTTAGGTTAAGTGTAGTGTAAGTGTTGTTATGATTAAGGTTAGGTTAAGTGTATGTTATGGTTAGGATAAGGGTTAGGTTATGTTTAGGTTATAGTCAAGGTTAGGGGTAGGTTAAGTGTAGGTTATGGTTAACGTTAGGATAAGGGTTAGGTTAAGTGTAGGTTATGGTTAGGGTAAGGGTTAGGTTAAGTGTAGGTTATGGTTAGGGTAAGGGTTAGGTTAAGTGTAGCTTATGGTAAGGGTAAGGGTTAGGTTAAGTGTAGGTTAGGTGTAGGTTATGGTTAGGGTAAGGTTTAGGGTAAGGGTTAGGTTTAGGGGAAGGGTTAGGTTATGGTTAGACTAAGGGTTAGGGTAAGGGTTAGGTTTAGGGTAAGGGTTAGGTTAAGTGTAGTTTATGGTTAGGGTAAGGGTTAGGTTAAGTGTAGTTTATGGTTAGACTAAGGGTTAGGTTTAGGGTAAGGGTTAGGTTAAGTGTAGTTTATGGTTAGGGTAAGGGTTAGGTTAAGTGTAGTTTATGGTTAGACTAAGGGTTAGGTTAAGTGTAGTTTATGGTTAGGGTAAGGGTTAGGTTAAGTGTAGTTTATGGTTAGACTAAGGGTTAGGTTAAGTGTAGTTTATGGTTAGACTAAGGGTTAGGTTAAGTGTAGTTTATGGTTAGGGTAAGGGTTAGGTTAAGTGTAGTTTATGGTTAGGGTAAGGGTTAGGTTAAGTGTAGGTTATGGTTAGGGTAAGGGTTAGGTTTGGTGTAGGTTAAGTGTAGGTTATGGTTAGGGTAAGGGTTAGGTTTGGTGTAGGTTAAGTGTAGGTTATGGTTAGGGTAAGTGTAGGTTATGGTTAAGGTTAGGGTTAGGATAAGGGTTAGGTTTAGAGGAAGGGTTAGGTTTAGGGTTAGGTTGAGTTAAGTTTATGGTTAAGGTTAGACTAAGGGTTAGGTTAAGTGTAGTTTATGGTTATGGTTAGGGTAAGGGTTAGTTTAAGTAGGTTAAGTGTAGATTGATTACATTTAGCCTACATTTATGTTATAATTACGTTTAGGTTTAGAAGGTCAAGTTTAGGTGTAGACTCAGGTAATATATTTTTACTGGTTGCTTTGTAACACCTCTGCTCAGACTGTCTAATTTCTGCATGTCTGGGTTGGGTGTCAGAGTTATTTGTTTTATACATTGTAAATCCTGAAATAGCCATTTAGCAACATATCAACAAATTCCTTTTAGGGTCTGGTTGTCCTATTTTCAGACTCCTCATCATGATGGGATTTGAACTTATGGTCTTCTGTTACTTGAAATGCAGTTAGACAGTTGCGCCACTCTAGAGCTGTGAAATCTAGTACATTTCGGTTTCCAACAAAAAACAGAATTGTCCTTTTATGTAGTGTAGGTTCACAGCTCTAGTGTGGCACTACAGTCTAACTGCCTGCTCATCAAGTGTGAAGAGTTCAAATGCCAACAAGGGCTCAATGCTCCAAACCAGACTCTATATCTTATACATTATTCCAACCATTTTGGCAGCAGCTCATTGTTACATGTTACTGAGGCTTAACTTAATATGTATCATTGACCAAACTGAGTTGCAGAACTAAGAAATGTGAGTTAGGAGAACTTTTGACCAAACCAAGTTGAGTTAACTCACAGAGAGTTCCATAATCAGTTACTTTATCATTTTATTATTTTTTACAGTATACAATTACAAGCAACATTCTTGAAAAAGGGTTTCTATAAAGTACCAATAATGGGTTGTATGAATTATATATAATAACTAATAATAACAGAGCAGTTGTTTTTAACCTGTGGGCTGCGTTACCAACCATAATTATGACAAAAGGTGGCAAAATGTCATCTATTATCATATTATATATTTTATTAAATTGCATTAGTTAAACATTATATTTTGCTAGAGCTTGTGGATTGGTCGTTGACCTCCCAGTGAGCTAGCTAGCTGTTGTCCTATTATCAGTGCATGTTCAACTGAAGTAAACTGATTCACTTTTCTATCATGTGGACTAATAATGTGTGTTTAGTTCCTTTCACAGCCCATCTCAGGGACACAGGGAATTCATCCACTATGGAAAATGATTACAAACAAGGCCGTTCAAAAGGAAGGATCCAGAGGCTGGGCTGCCCGACTACAAGCAAGGCAGCAGCGTGGCTCAGACTGAGAAAACTGTGAAAAACATGTATAACCTGAAACTGAAAACAGAGCAGTGAGTTCCTAGCATTGGGCTTCAGATGTGCAGCTGTCTGAGAGCTCTGCTACTCTGTGGTGTTGCTCAGAGGTGTTTCAAATGAAGCTTTCAAGCAGAACATCTTATGCTATCATCTGAAGACTAAACATAGCCAGAATGCATTTCTACAACTCTGACGTCCAGCTCTTTTTTTTTAATGTTTATCAGATACATGATGTAAAATCTGATCGGCTACATTAATTATTATTAACATATTATGATGATGGTATCATGTATTTGTTGTAAACAATGAGGTTGCTTACATTCTATTTTGAGATGTGAAGCTTTTGTGGTCAGTTGCGTGGGCAGCCAGCTGCAAAAGGTTGAGAACCCTTGCAATGGTGGACATAATAACTGACCATCATAACCTTATGAAAGCAAGTGTAGCATAATAAGAATGGCACACATAAAAAGAACCCTTTTCTGAACTGCTTAAGCATTCATGGTTCTTTGAGGTGGTTGAATATATAAGCATGGCCTCCGTTACTGAAGAACATTAAACCATCTTTGAGGAGCTTATTATGGACTGTAGCTTCCACACTCTTTGTAAGTTAGCATCATTTTTGGAAGAGATCCTTCAATACTCTTAAAATCTATAGCTGAAGAAAGTATGATGCACAAATACTCAGACTAAGAAGGACTATCACTAAGCTATATGAAGGTTGTAGCAGTGAGATGCATATGCGCATCCTGTAGCTACCTAAAGAGCTGAAAAGCTTGTACTCTCTGCTTTGATCTTCATAATGAGGAGATACAGTACATCAGCTCCAAAAGCTCCAAGCCAACTGTTATGATTTGTGCTGAAGCTTTCTGAATGCCATGTTTGCAGATTGGTTAGCAACTAGCCTTGAGCCCAGGGATTACCAGTATAAGAGTTCAGTGTGCTGTTAAAAAATAATCATAATAATAATAAAGGCATGACTGACCCTCAACCAACAACAGGTGAAATCCTTGAAAAAGTAACAGCACTTCAGAGTGTGGAAAACCAGGGCTCCAAACCACAGGTGTTCAGAATAAGCAAGAACTACTAAGTCTTAAAAAACATCACAATCGCACAAAAGGCGCCATATGCATTTTTCCTGAAAACTCCCCAAATCAAAGGTATTAAAAAGAGTTTACTCTTCTTTTATTGGAGTAACTGTCTCTACTGTCCAGGAAAGGCATTGCTGTGATGTTTTAATAGCATTCAGCGACAAGAGCATTGTGGGGTCAGGATGTTGGACGATCCCCACCACACCTCATCCCCAACTCCTCAACTTATCCCAAAAGTACTGGATGAAGCACCATCCATCATTCCAGAGGGCACAGTTAGTCCCACTGCTTCACAGCTCAATGCTCAGGGGCTTTATACCCCTCTAGCCCATGCCTGGTATTAATCATGGTGCCAGTAGGTTCATGTTTATCTGCTCCAGAAAGTCCTATTCTATTGGCAATACTTCTCTACAGGGACTCGACAAGCTGTGTGTGTCTGTGAGGGCATTTGTACATGTGTGTCGGCAATGGGTGCAACTTAAAGTAGCTGAATCATTAGAAGGGGTGTCCACAAACATTTGAACATGTAGTGTATGTTATATTCTGAATAGTGAATAGTTAAAACTTTTAAACAGACCTGTACAGAACAAAACACTGATTTCCTATAAGCTCTGCTCATACTGGCTGTTTACGGTGCCATGATGGCTTATAGTAGCCATCTAGCATAGCATAGCCTAGCATAAACTTTTTTGTAGTTATCAGATATTGTTGCCGTCCTCTCGTCATGATGCCTGCTAAGCTAGTGGAGAAGATTGTAGCTGGTCAGATGGGTTAGATTTTAGTGTAGCACGGGCTACACTTACTTCTTCAGCTTTCCCACGGCACACTCCAGTCCCTTCCCTTTCTCCCTTCTCTGGTTGGCCTAGCCTTAGCTTTTAGCCTTTCAGACCACTCCCCAGGTTTTCTCACAACGTAGTCTTCAGGCGTCCATGCATCGGGCGCTTTCCTGGCTTCCCCATACAGATACCAAGAGTGACACTTCGTCCAGTCGGTTCTTGTCCTTTCTCTGGTTAGCCTAGCAATGCTTTAGACTTTTCACTTAGCCTAAGAAGCCTTGCTTCCATATTCTCTCAAAGTAGCCGTTGGGTTTAGCCTGGAAAGGCTTTCACTAGTGTACTGGGTATATGTACATTTTGTGTGTTTCAATATTAATGAGTCAGTTTATTTGATCCAGTTTTCATTCATGATTTTCTTTTTAGCAAAGAGACAACAGTCCTTGAGGTTCACGGTTTGTCAGTTCCATGCTCTAAACTATTACCAATGTACGCCAAAATAAATACAGTTTTACATTTTAGAGTACCTTTAAATGTCAAAACAATGTTTTTAGGGACTTTGCAAGGTACAAATACATTGATATACCACACTGATGATGCAGTAGAAGATAGAATACAATGTTAAAAGCATAACCTGGAGGAACTTTTGGAGGTTCTCCAGTTTGAAACTGTGGAGGAACCTCTTAAGGAGGTTCCTCAAATCACCTTAAGAGGTTTCCCCACAGTTTCAAACTGAAGGACCTCCAAAAGTTCCTCGAGGATCTTGTACGTTTCACAGTCTACATCAAGTAGTTTGATGTTCAGAACACCAGTGTAATCTAACATTGCTTTAATTTGATATGACATCAAGCATGATGTTGGAGTAAATGTTCTACACGAGTAACTGTGAGTGACTTACGTCTCACGATAAAAAACACCTGATTTCAATGACAAACCCACCTTCAGAAAGGACGTGTACAATAATATGCTCATTTGCATTGACGAGGACTTCAGAGGACTGACAAGGACTGTACATATCAAACAATTTCATATGGTGAGCACCAAAGCAATCCTGCAGAAACTCGATTTCAAAAACATAAAGCCTGACACTGGAGTAAATACTGGTGATTTACCAATGATTGAGAACCTGTGTGCCACCTACAGAGAATTGTGTACTTGGCACAAAAGACTGGCTCCAACTAACACAAACTGAACAGCTGCTGCAGCAAAGTTCTGGTCACAACTTGTTTACTCGTCTGCGTTCATGTGGGAGGTACAAAAGCATTTTACACTATCCATCAAATTTTCTTAATAGTTTGCACCCAGTAGGTGTTATTAGCAAGCTGGGGCCATGAGCCAACTTGATATTGATAGACCTGTCTGGGTCACTCATCTAATCTACCAAGCTCCAATTAATAACACATTGCCAACAATCACTGTACAATGTTTACTTTGTTACTGTCTGCTTTGTACTGCTTTGCATATTTTATAGCGGTTCTCATACAATATAGGGACAAAATTATTGGGACACCTGCTCATGCATTGCTTATTTCCAGATCACTGTTGTTTTATTAATAATAACGTATTTGAAAAAAGGGTTTATCCTGCTTCGGTTAAATCCCCAGTCCTTCACATGATC
Source organism: Salminus brasiliensis (assembly GCF_030463535.1). NCBI lineage: Eukaryota > Metazoa > Chordata > Actinopteri > Characiformes > Bryconidae > Salminus > Salminus brasiliensis. The sequence goes on from NC_132902.1 coordinate 21,227,139, forward strand.
CCACACTTGCCATTGTTCTGGATGGTAGATGTTTTTTTTTGTTTTTTTTTATAATGTGGAGGCTGATGGAGTCTTCAGCAGTAGTTTTTCATTGTTTAACAAAGATTCTGTAGGCGACATAAGAAGATACACTATATGGTGGACAGAAGTATTGGGTATTGACCAACCATCATTCCAGAGGGCACAGTTCTACCAGAAGACTCTGGACACATGAGAGCAGTAAAGCAGGCATTTAAGCTTGACAAATTATGAGATGGAAAAAATGTTGATAGACAAAGTTGATAGACAAAGAGTAGATCCGTCGTCAGCCCAGGTCTTGCAACATTGAGACTCGCAGACATCGCAGATCCTGCCGAACTTAGAGGCAGGGGATGGAGCCTACCCCCGGCTAGCCGTCAGGACCAAACTGATGGCGGTGGGGAGGAAGGAGGGAGAGACATGACTTCACTTCTAAAAGCAGCGCGAAAAAAGTGTGTAAGTAGAGGTCTCTTAACACAGATGGAGGCTGGTGATTGGCTGAAGAAAGGTGACACTGCGTTAGAGTCAATGTTCAATGCTGGGGGGCTTTATATGCCACTAGCCCACACCTGCCATTACGCAGTAGTTCCTTTTCTGTAGTGTCCATCTGTGTGCAACTGTGAGCAATGGGTGCATCTTAACGTGTCAGAATGGATTCATTGGAAGCAGTGTCCATAAATATTTGGACATATAATGTATCATTGTTGTCATGATAAAAACCCTCTGTAATGGTAACTTCATAGGAGAGTGAAAATGCAGTCCCAACTTTAAAGTCTGTTACTGTTTGCAGTGGAGGAATGTGGATCAGTCCATTCTTCATGAAATGTTCACACGATATTAAGGTCAGCTGGTGTTTCCAGTGGTGTGAAGAAATAAAAAAGGGGTTATGAGATTTAGATATGGCAGCCTTGACATTATCGGACTGTTTGTAATATAACCCATGCATGCTGTCTTCGCAGGGTATATTGATGTATGTATATATTGGGTATAATATTCGCCATATTCGACAGTATGCCATTTCACAATGCATAATGTGTGAGTGTGGCCTGCTTGGTGCTCAGAGAACATAGGGATATAGCATTGTACCTGCACTACATAAACTAGGAACCTTGAGAACTGCAGACCAACGCTGTGGATCCATTGTATTCAGTTATGTGCCCATTACTGCAGATCTTGGAACACACATTCGATGAAGCCCATCTGTCTGTTACACAACATCTTTGAAATGCTCCTTCAGGGGTCTTTCAAAGGAAAGGAAAAAATATAATCCTGGTAGTTTATTGTGTTTGCAAGGGTTTTTCAAGCATAGCTGTACTGCAAACTCTGAAAGATCTGAAGAATACTGTTGACTGATACAGATACTGTACCATAGAGAACTGTGTCAGAAGACCCCAGACCATATTCATAGGTGCTATTCATATATGGTCTCTTTGATCTGTGGTATAGCCACATTACTTTATTAATTATCCAAATGTATCAGTGTTTATTATTATGTTTATTATTGGTATCCATGTTTGAAGTGATTTATGCATTACTATAATAAAAAAAATACTTATAATAATAATATACTTAATAATAATAATAATAATAATAATAATAATATTATTATTAATATTTAAAAAATATATAATTATAATTCAATCAGATTAAATAAATACTTATTCCCCAACAGTAACCTTCACCGGCCTGGTAACCATTGTTGGTCCACACTTATGAAATAGGGATATACAGGAATTTAAAAACCCTACAATTATTAAAGCCTCCAACGTTTAACAACCACTACGGGCATTCTCATCAATATTTGGCCTGATTTTCACCTCTTTAAAAACAAATTAAACATTAAACTGTACCTGTAGATTAACCCCTTAAAACCCTGTGGCCTGCCAGCGGGCCAAAATTGTTATTACCAGAGAACAGTCCCATCAGTTTCTATAGAGCTTCCTGTAGTTACTGTGTAATAGGTCTTAGTGCGCAATAAGCCTTGGAGTGTTAAGGGGTTAACCCTTATTTCTAAACAGAAATATAAGGAAATCAAGTGTTACACTCAAGTGTTCGGCTGCACGACACATATTCACTCAATGGAAGTCAGATTTCAGCAAGCCAATCAAGCTTCTACAAACCAATCAATGTTAAGTATAGGGACAAGCAGCCAATGTAGACGATGATGACGTGACGTACAGCAGGTGCATCATGCACAGTTCAGATTTCAGCGCTCACTAAATTGCAATGTGAAACCAAAGGTAACCAGCTCATATGTTCACAATGTTACAAAAACATGAACCTTGGTCCAGGCCTTGGTCCAGACTTTCAGGTGTGAAAATGCCCTTAGAGGTGGTCTGCACCCAATATTGACTAGTCATAGTCTTGGGCTTGTCTTAAACTCAACAGAGGTGGTCCTGTCAACAGCCCTATTGTATACGTGTATCTATTGCATGGCAATTTCTATCTTGTTTTGTTAGTTTTTCTTATTTTGTTTCCCTCTTGAGTCCTTGCAGTGTATTGAGTCTTTTACCTCAACGCATTGTTCTGGTCTTCATTCAATGCCAAATGCTGTTGCAGACAATGCCTGCCAAGGCCAGTCATTCAATCAGGCACAGCCGACAAGTGCAAGCTGCAGAACTCGGCAGCCATCAGACATATCAAAGCAGTGCAGAGAAGCTCTTTTCCTTTCTTCTGCTCCTGCCCTCTTCTACTTCGAGCATCTACAGGAGAGCGAGGACAGAGCCCGCGGCAAAATGTGTCATGTGCTCAAACAGCGACTCCTTAACTTCCACTAATAACCAAAGGCAAAGAACATGCTCTGCTATTGTTCGGTAGGTTGTGTGTGTGGTGTGTGTCTGTGTGTTTTAAATCGTTGAGTTTCTGGGAAACAGAAGAAAAAAAGAAAAGCCGCCTGGCTTGTAGTGGCGGGATAAGAAGAAGACAAATCTTTCGTGACAAGCTAATAGGATATAGGCATTTTTCTGGCCTGATTCCATTTCAGAAGAAAAGAAATGTCGGTCTGGAATGAACCCGGCCTACGCTTAGTTTAGAGAAGGAGAAGTTCCCAGATGAAAGATTAGAGAAGACATGTTATTAGCGTTGGCCAACAACAGTGGGCAGGTTAATCGGCAATTAGGCATCTAAATAATCACTGGGCTTTGTCCAGAAACTGTTTGGTCCAAATAAATGACATTAGCCTGAATCACCCGTGTACAAATCGAGATGTTTAAGACCAGGCAACAGAAAAAGAAGGTGCTTTCTGCAACCAAACACGATAACGCATTCCACACATAGATAAACAAGATATAGACAAAAGTATTGGGACAACTGCTCATTCATCGTCTCTTCCAAAATCAAGGGTAAGAGTTTACCCTGCTTTTGTTGGAGTAACTGTCTCTACTGTCCTGGCATGGCTTTCTACTAGATTTTAGAGGAGCATTGCTGTAAGGATTTGATTGCATCCAGCTACAAAAAACAATGTTCATTGGCTCCAGAGAGTCCTATTCCATTGGCATTATACTTCTCTACAGTGGCTGTAGCTGTGTGTATGTGTATGTCAGCTATGAGTGCAGCTTGTGAAGTAGCTGAATGCATTCATAAGAAGGGGTGTCCACAAACATGTGGACATATAGTGTACTATAATCGTTGTATTCAACCTTCATGTTCAGCGACCGCAGCACAGCTAGGATTTCAGAGATGGGAAAGGCCCGTTTTCAGGCAGGGGCCAACTTTATGGAGGGCCCTAACGGTCAGCCTGTACATAAATATCCCCAATTAGGCACAAGGACATGGGGAAAGAGTAGAGTACCACTGAGGGGGGTCCATAGGGGTCACCTGCCTCTAGAGCACAACTCAGAGGGGGGGACGGGCAGAACTATAGACGAAGATGGTGAACCGTATGACCTTGTCTGTCAAGAGACTCAAATTAACTGGAATTTAAGTAGAAGCTAAAGCTGTAGGTCTGCCCAATTGCATAGATTAGCTAAATCTGCTACCGGACATGTCACATATCTACATTAGTGGAACAAGGCAAGGACACTGCTTGTTAAAGGTGAGCTGGGAGGTCAAGAGCAAGGAAGGAGCAGCGATCAGGGTTTGGCGGGGTGAAGTCTAGCACTGAGCTAAATTTTCAAGCCATTTTTTTTCCCTAGCAATACCACAGATTACCACTACTTACAAGAACCGTATGGAATGATTAAGAACATCCATATAATACAGCGATAAAGGATAAGCCTAAAACGATTTATTATTTATTATTTATAAATTTATATATATATATATATATATATATATATATATATATATATATATATATATATATATATTATTTATATATATATATATATATATATATATATATATATATATATATTATATTTACTCTGAAGAGTGTAGCTGAGTGCATGTGTAATCAGCCCAATTAGCTGAATGCTAAAGGCATTAGCATTCTGATGTGTTCTCATGCCTGTCAGTTTAGCCTAGTTCCCTTTCCACAGCACTGCTGCCATGCTGTGGTTTGGAGGCTCAATAGCAGCCTGAGGAGATCATTACGAACGGCACCCTAGAGCAGCCAGCCCCAAGCCTGGTGCTTCCCTCATTCTGCTCAATGCTGTTAGCATCAAGCTAGCAAGCCCCTTTCCCTTACATGTCTTCCTTCTGAAATCTTTTTAAACACAAGCAGTGGAAGACTGGACTACAGCTTGGGCTTCGAACCAGTTTGACAAACAAAAATACATCCTAACCCATAATCATCATGAACTGAAATGCTAATTTGAATAATATTTTTTCAATTTTATGCTTCCATATAGCTCAGCATCAATGTCTTATTTTGGTTGGTGTCATGCAGGTGGGCAGTGGATAACAACACCATCTTTGTAACGTGCCACACAAGGTCAGACGCTTGCAGTGTTGAAAAGAAAGAGAGGCTTTAGGAAAAAGGTCCTAATAAAAAAGTCGAAGTCAACAAACAGGCTATGATTAGTTCCAGAAAGCAAAATAGGATAAACTTTACATGTAGATATATCAAAAAAGGGCAAGGCAAAATCCAATGTAACAAAACACACTCAGAAAGGTAAAGTCATTCACGGAAAATGCAGACTGGAAATATCGCTCAGTAGATCACCAAACAGGGGTACAATACTTCGCAAATGTCTACTCTAAAGCCCAGTTTATATACTATGCTAATCAGAGGTAAAACAGGTGTTACTGATTAGAAGTGATGTCACTGAGAGCGTGGATGGCCGGATGCAGTCATATGATCACTGCTAGTGTCTCCCAGAGGATTCTGGGAAATGGAGCCCGGAATCGCCAGGGTACTCGGCGGAGTCGTGACAGCCTTCCCAATGGAACACTAAGGTTCAATTTCTGAGCTAAGCAAGCACACCACAGGTGATGTAGCATAGATGGTAGCAACACCTGACAAAAGCACTTTCTCTACTTTTGTAATGGTTCTGTCTATCTAGTACAAGCCCATTGCCCCATGTGCATATAAGAGAGCCACAGGGTGGGTGCACTGTGGGTGCTCACTGATTGGTAATGTCACACTCTGATAACAGGTGTGAAAAAAAAACAAGCCCACAGTAGTTGCAAGTACTCCAAAGACTATTCACTTGACTCTGTGCTCTCAGACATGAGGCTTTATCCTCTAAACCTGTGTGATTTGAGCCCGAGTTGGTTGGAACACAGTCTGTCAATCAGTCTAGGAGTCTTCTCCTGGGTGTCCGAATGACAGAGTTGCTCGCTGTCTTCAAAGTCAGACCTACCTCTTCCAAGAGTACTTAAGCAAAGTAGAACGAATCCAGTGAAGTGAAGCTCTTTTGTAAGTCGCTCTGGATGAGAGCATGTGCTAAATACCTTAAATGTAAATATGAATAAAGTGGATATCACCAAAGGTGTCAAAAGTATTCACATTCATTACTCAGGTAGAAGTGGAGATACTAGTGGAGATACTAGTGGAGATACTAGAAGTGGAGATACTAGTGGAGATACTAGAAGTGGAGATACTAGAAGTGGAGATGCTTGAAGTATCAGCTTAAGCTTTTTACTCCAGTAAAAGAGTAAAAGTGCTGTTTTTAAAACTACTTCAAGCACAAAAGTAAAAGTAATGTAATGAAAACAAAGGCCAAGAGCTTAGGCCGTGTCACAGGGGTCTATAGTGCACTACCTCCCCCACCACCACCCCACATTTTTGATGTTGAAAAACGTTGGGCTGCACTAGGCTGCCTGTTTTAGCTGCAGATCTGCACACTGAAAATGAAGCATTTTAGTAATATCAGCTCTATTAAAGGAGCGTCTCTGTGCTCTACTGAGCATTAACATGTGTTTCATGGAGGGAAACTATGAGGAGTCGTTGTCTAGAAGTTTTGTAATGCTGCAGAAAGTCAGACTTCAGAGGCGTGTGATCAATAAGCTTCATTGGAATGTAAATGTGGGGCTTAGTCGGGACGTTTCACTGCAGCTCTCTTCAGTCTCTGCCATGGACACAGTCTTCATACTAGACTACATACATCTAATAGGTCACACTTTCCGGATGGCGCGATTTATCAGAATTTTTTGTTTAGTTTTTTAATGATGACAAGCCGGAATGAAAACAAAGCAAAATGAAATAGGAGTAACGAGGGTATGTTTAAAATGTAAGGAGTAAAAAGTACAGATATTTGCGTAAAAATGTGAGAGTAAAAGTAAAAAGTTGGCTGAAAAATAATTACTCCAATAAAGTGTAGATAATCAAAATTTCTACTCAAGTAAGATAACGAAGTACTTGTACTTCGTTACTTGACACCTTTGGATACCGTCCAACCCTAATGTAACACAGGTCTGTTACATTAGTAATGGTAAATGATTACAAAATATTTCTTTTACAACCTTTTCTACTGTAACGTTCATGATTGGCAGTTCTACTCAGGTCTACTAAAAGTAGCCACATTATGAAGACTACCTTGTAAAGGCAAAATCTCAAGCTTTGTTAGCAAACTGATGTTCGCAATTGCCCATTACATAGACCACTACCTCAGTCATGAAGGTATAACTTCCATACACATTATACGTAATCATACGTCTAAAGGCAATGGTGTACCCTATGGCTGAAACACAAATGGCTGTAAATTGTGCCCGTAATGGCTGTATAAGATAATTCCATGACCTTCGTGATGCACTACGTAAGGGTGTGCAGAGCTATTTCAGGTTCCCTCATGAGCATGTGGCTAGAATAGTCCCATTGGTGAACTGTAGTAGCAACAACAAAGTGCTTTCAGACATGTTTTTATCACCCACTCACACTTTTTATGAGACCAGAGACCGCAGTGATCACTGACATGAGCAGAACATGTAAACACCTGCAATCTTGTTACCTCACCTCACTGTCAGCAGCTCCAATTTCTATGATTTTTTTCTGGTTTTTGCAGCCTCTGATGGATAGTGGCACTCCTCCATCCTTTCACGACTGCCACTGCTACGTCCACATGGATGACGGGAAAATAAGCAGCCCAGTTTTTACATGTGTACGGTCACAGTTTTGACATGAATTTCATAAATTGCCTAGGCATATTGAATTAGCAGGGCTAATTAGCAGCTGCTCATGTTTCTTCTCAAGAACATACAATGGCCACGCTAAATAGCTCCATATTTGTGAGGGTGTGTGTGGTACCCTCTAGATCCAGGGGTAGTCTGGATATTGAAGCCTGTGCTGTTTAAAAATGTATAATCGGGTCTATGCAGGTGGGCCCCAACGTAATGTGCACAGTTTGCATGTAGAATGAACCAGCATTGCTTCAGTTCAGCATCAGGAAATAAGGAAAGTTAAATTTACCAAGGCCCTATTTGGATGGGACTACAGGATGGGAGTGTCTGCTAGATTTGCACACTGCCATCACCTCCAAAAACAGTAATGATTGGTGATGATAGCCAATCTAATAACCCACTTAGAATAACATCTACATGTTCATGTATGTAGGCTATAGGCTACGCTACACAATGTCTTGCCTAATGCTGCCAGCTGTGTCAGGGACCTGAGAAGTCCATTGGCTCATCCTCTGAATTTGACTGAAGGTTTGTCAAAGAATAAAATGACTCCGGTAATCTGAGTGCATTCGGACAGGACTAAAATCACTGAGAAACTCTGGTAATAATGACATTACCTTACATCCACATCTATAACGAATCCTGTCCAATTAGGGCTTAATATAACTAATGGACGAAAGCAATTGCTAGCTTACAAAAGTGGCAAAATACTTGAAAATGTAAAGAAATAAAGAGTAATCCGCATAGATCAGTATATTTCAGTATATATATATATATATATATATATATATATATATATATATATATATATATATATATATATATATATATTTCACAATAAGAACAACTGGCAAGCTAACAAAGAGTTTGGAAAAACAATAAGCCTGTTTAGCCTTCATCAGATCATTGATTGCACCTGTTGATGTCTTCTTTTGTTCTTTGCACCAAATATGAGAAATAAATCCCACCAGAATCCAGCCTTTTGTATCTTGTTTTTCTATTTAATAGAATGTGAGCTTATGAAAATGTATAAATCAGCATCTTTACCCTGGGAGAGTAAATGTAGTGTAGTGTTTAAGGCACACAATTGGACCTTAGGGGACATTCGTATTGTTTACACCTTGGTAAACCAAAAGTACATGTACTGTGCCTTTTTTAATAGGTGAGGACATGCTGTTCTCCATACAAACAGTATTAGACAAATTAGACTCTCTACTGAGCTTTCTAATGGCTTTCTGAACCTATAGTATGAGCCTAGCTTGTAAGAAAAGGGCAAACAGACTAAATTAAGTATTTTTCACCATCATTTAGTTCTATCCAGTTTAGAAACATTATGTTGGGGTTGGAAAACAAGAATAGAAATGGTAAGAATTTTGGTTCTGCTTAGAGCAAACCCACTTTTTTAAATTGTGTCTGAACTCTGCTTTGAAAACTCTCATGGATTGTCTTTTATTGATATAAAGGTCAGTGAAATATTGTTCATTGTCCTCCAAGTAGAGCGAATATATTACAGACTGTAATAGAGTGGAGAGCTTGTCCCCATTTACTCCCAAAAAATGGCTGAAATAGAAGCTGCCATCTTGTTTGAGTTTGCATAGTAGAGGTAAATTGGAGCCAAAGCATGTGCAGTAGAGACGAGGTGGGGCCAAGCTTCCAGCCGGCCGAACTGAACCAAGCCCTCTCCCGTCTCCATAGTTGGAGTGCACACAGCGACTGAAGCTGACTTTCAGCAAGCGAAATTCCCTCTTCAGTTTCCTTTCTTTTGCATTTAGGAAGCTATTTTGGCTTCACTTTTCAACCTCTGTGATCCAGTCCCCTCTTATAAAACCCCCAAATGTTTAATACAGTATTTAACTGTGCTGGTTTTGCATTGTATTTCACTGTGCATCTAATTATGTACATATTAAACAGTACAGATTTGATGGAGAACTGTTCTGACTGCAGGATTAGGCCTACATTTAGGAAGCTGTGCTATCTGCTGTACATTCAGTCTCTGTTTACATGTTGCTCTTCCTGTCTCGCTCTTTCTTCCGGTGGAACAATACTTTTCTTTCATTGACGAGGACGCACGGAAGCGTCTCATCTGTGAAGCACACATCAAAGCTCATTTCTGATATGTAAATAGTGTTGAACTAAGTGACTGAACCATTGTTGAATTATTGCTTTCATGCATACGTCTCTATAGATCAGTCTGTCCGGATCAAACGCACACATTACCCAGAGAGGATGCACTCCACGGCAGACACTCACACTCCAATAATGTGCAGCTTACTGCTCACACCTAAATCCAACCAGGAGAATATGAATAGGAACAAAAGGAGTGTGAATTTCCAGATCGCTACACTCTTCAAAACAAAAGTGCCAAAAGTGGTTCTTCTAGCACAGTGCCATAAGGGAAGTGCTTTTGGTTCCCTGAAGAACCTTTTAGAAAGATTGCTTTTTGTAAATGAGTTGTGTGACTGTGAAGAACCTTTCTAAAGTTGAAAGCTGCTCTAGAATGGAAAACTGCTCTTCCTTGGCATAGTTGAATAATGAGAGTTTGGTTCATGGAAGTGACAAAAACCATGAATCTTAAACACTGCTGTTCTTCCTTTAAATAAAAATCTGACATAATTAAAACAGAGCTGGATTCTAAAATCTAAAAAAGGGGGTGATTCTAAAATCCCAAAACTGTTACATCACAGTCTTGGCTTGCTGTATTTACACCTTCAACATTTGCAGAAACCAGCCTACTAGAGAAAGTCCCAGACAAAGCTGGTGAAACAGTCAAATGCGACAGCATCTTCAGGACAATACAGTTTTGTTGATGTTGGAAAGCAGACTCTGCGAGTTGTAGGAATAGATTGCTATGCGAACCAGGCCTTTTCCCGAACATGGCTTTTTCCATGCCTGTGTCCGCAGAAGGTAAGCTCAGACTCAGCACATGATAAAGCGAAGGCACGCGAGGGGGGGGGGGGTATACAAGGGTCCATGCTAGGCTTGGTGCTTGGTCCTCTTGCATCTCAGCATGTCTCACTGACGTCCACGTCACCACCTTAAGCTCATCCTACATCCCAGGAACTTCTAGACTCCACCATGATCCTTTCATTATCTCCTTCAAGAACTTACTAGTCTATCCATCTCCAGAAGCCAGACCAACCAGCATTGGTGTAGTTGTGAATGACCAGTTAACCCTGAGAATGAAGTCAATCTTTCCTGTCCAGAGCGGCCACCCAGGTGCTTGTTCTGTCTCTTGTCATTTTAAGACCTAACTACTGTAATTCACTTCTGGCTGGTCTTCCTATGTGTACCATCAGGCCTTTGCAATTGATCAGGAATGTGGTGGCATGACTTGTCTTCAATATCGTCGGCTGCGTTCTCTTCACTTCCTGTAGCTGCCTGCATCAGAGTCAAAACCCTGATGCTGGCCTACAAAGCCAAGAATGGACCAGCCCCTCCATACTTGATGGGGAAGAGCCCTTCAAGTTTCAGATATGCTTGACCAACTGGCTTGACTCACCATCCTTTAAGATCCCAACTTCTTTCTGTGCTGGCACCTGAGTGGTGGAAGGAACGTCCCCTGGGTGTCCGAACTGCAGAGTCACTTGCGGTCTTCAAATGCTGACTGACTCTTCCAAGAGTACTAAGGCAAAGTGTAGTGTAATGCAGTGTATTGTGTATCTAGGTATCCATACTGACTGTTGTATTTGGCAGCATGTGGCTTGAGGTATCTGTTGGATTCTACCTTCCACAAACTAGCTAAGGATATTTTCTGAGTAAACAGTGAAGCACTTTTGTAAGTCGCTCTGGGTAAGAGCGTCTGCTAAATGCCTTAAATGCAAATGTAAGAGCTAATGCTAGGCTTTTACCATCTTTTCCCTCCATCATCCGCTCCCTCGAAAACAGACTGGACTACCTCAGCTGAAGAAAACTGGAGCTAAACACACATCAGAAGGGAAAGCACTGGCTTATTTTGCTACTGGCAAGACTCGAGAAAGCCAAACGAGATAACGCGAGAGAGGGCAAGGGTATAAGCATAGTTGTGAATGACCAATTATCGTTGAAAACCGCTCATGATGCAAATCTTGACTCAGCAGATTTTTTCCTTTACAACATCCGGAAAATCCGATCTTTTAGTCTCTTGTCATTTCAAGACCTGCCTAATGCAACTGCCTTCTGGCTGGTCTTCCAATGAGTGCCGTCAGGCCTTTGCAGTTTATCCAGAATGTAGCGGCACAGATTGTCTTCAGAGTTTCTGAGTCCAGCCATGTGTTATCTTCACTGGATTCCTGTAGCTGTGAGACTTGAAAAAGCCAAACTGTAAAGCAACGGCAAACCAAAAAGTGTGGGAGCTAAAAGCATGTTATGCTGAGAGCACACAACGAGAGGACAGCAACACTATCCAGTAAGACTTGGGAATATTTCTAGTGCTAATGCTACAATATGTGGATTTTGAAGGTAAAACCATATCCGATACTTTTTCTCCCCAACTAAACTCACATGCTTATAATTTATACATCAAATTACAATTTAACAATACTACACACATGCTTTGTCACCTTTACCTCCAAAGGTTCTATTCCCATTTCAGGTTTGTAAGCATGTAGCCTATAGTAGGTCTCACAGCTATAAAACTCCGGCTAGCTGTTAGCTATTCATCTGATGATATGGCATGTGTGAGGGGATCAGCTCTACAAGGCATATGAATGACACACATACACATTCACATTGACTCATGAAGGGTTGAAATGAGTTCTGCAGCAGCCCTATGTGTGCGTCTGTGTGTGTGTGTCTGAGTGTGTGTGTGCGCCTGCAGCCCATATCCAGCGTGATCAAAGCAGAGCCCCTCTCTCAATCCCCATGGCCTCTTTAAAAGGATTGTGCACACAGCCTCACACAGACAACCTCAAAACACACCCGCGCACACTGACGTACACCAACCTCCATTTCCTAACCTCCTTACACACACACACACACACACACACACACACACACATATATGCATGCATATGTCCACCATGCAGCAGTGTTGCTATCTAGGGGTGAATAGAGATGCAATCCTGACAGGATCGCTGGGCTAACTTGAGCCCAGAGCCCTAGATGAAATCTAAAAAAATCAATGTATTTTAATTTCTACATACTAGCACGCCAACGCGAGCACACTTTTCACTCCACACCTCCTTTCTCCTCTTCAGTTTATTCTCCTTCACACTCTGAGTCACTTCTGAGCATTTGCACAAGAGCAGGCTGAATGTATTAATTGCCTCCAGGTAGATTGCCTTAATGAGTCAATCAGTTTCTAATGATACTAATAGTGTCTGGGAAATTACTGCAGCTATTAGTCTCCTCACAAAACACTAGTTTAGAAAACAATCACACAACTATCTCAGTGTTCCACTTAATTAATGCATTGTTGAGCTCTTTACCGAGGCCCTCACATATTAATTTATGTTTAACAAGACCTCTACTCTTATCAAAAATACACTACATTTCCAGAAGTATCCAGTCAGGCCCTGCTAATTAGACCATTAAGCTATTTTAATGTGCATTTACTGTTGGCACTTCTTTTCAATTGGGAACACTATTTAGAAAAGCATTGCCAATTGAATGGGGCGCACTGGAGCAGGCACAGAAAACCCCTGACCTTCGGAGGGGTACTGAGTCCTCCAGGCTTTGGGCTGTGGAGCACTAAAACTGGAGCAATGGAGCTGCATCCAGGACTTTTGGGATGAGTTGGGACTGGCGTTCGTGATCCAAAACTGATAATCCAACATGGGTGTCTAATCTCACTAATGCTGCAGTGGCTGAAATCACTAGCAGTGCTATAGAAGAACCACTTTTGGTTCCCTAAAGAAGCACTGCTGTAACAGAGGCATCAAGTGAAGGTTCTTTAGACTTTTAAAGGCCTAGTATTTTGAGCTTCAAGTTGTTGCTCAAGAGTTCTTTCAGCAGTGCTGTAGAAGAACCACTCATCCAACATGGGTACCTGACCTCACTAATACTGTTGTGGCTGAAAGCAGTCAAATCCTCACAGCAATGTTGCAACATCTAGTGTAAAGCTTTCTCACACTAAAGTTCTTTAAAGGTTTCTTTGAGCGTTGTCATAAAAGAACCACTGTCGGGTTCCATAAAGAAGCTTTTTTGTAAAAAAGCATCAAGTAGATGTTATTTAAACATTTAACCTTTAAAATGCCTTCTTTCTCTCTTAAATGTTAAGGTTCTTCAAATGATTCTTTAAGCAGTGCCATGGAAGAACCACATTTGATTCCCTAAAGAAATATTTTTGCTAAAAGAGGCATCAGGTGAAGGTTCCATAAACATCTCTAACATCTTACCACTCATTCAACATGGGTACCTGAGTTCACTAATGCTCCTCTGGCTAAATGCAATCAAATCCTCATAGCAATGTTCCAACATCTAGTGTAAAGAATTCTTACTGTCTTAAACATAAAGGTCCATGTTTGGTTCCCTAAAGCAGCATTGCTGTGAAGAGTCATATAGAGGTTCTTTCAAACTTTCAAGAATCTTCACATGCACACCTATCATCGATTTACCCAATGTCTCTTTTATAAACATGCATCTTCATGGAACCAACAGTGGTTCTTCTATGGCATTGCCTAAAGAACCCTATCTACCACCTGTATTTTTAAAATTGTGAAATGCCTTTAAAAGGTTTAAAGAACCTTCACCCAAAGTCTCTTTTATAAACATGCTTCTTCATAGAACCAACAATGGTTCTTTCATTGCACTACTCAAAGAAGCCTATCTAGAACATGTATTTTTAAAAGTGTGAGATGCCTTTAAAAGGTTTAAAGAACCTTCACTCTTCAATCTTTTATAAACATGCTTCTTCATGGAACCAACAATGGTTCTTCCATTGCACTACTCAAAGAACCCTATCTAGCACCTGTATTATTAAGAGTGTTACAAGGCCTTTAAAACGAACTTTCACCCAATGTCTCTTTTATAAACATGCATCTTCATGGAACCAACAATGGTTCTTCTATGAAGAGCCCTTTGCAGCACCTTCATTGTTAGAAGAGCAAAAGATTAGAGGCTGTTACAGCAGAAAAAGAGGGGCAACCCACCTATAAATAACCCTGCAGTGAGCAGATGTCTACAAACCTTTGGCCACATAGTGGTGTCTTGATTAGCAAAGGATGATTCTATTGAAGCAGCAAAAAGTTTCTTTCCTCCGTTTCCCCCTCCTGCCTTATGAAAGCGTCCCACAGGGTCTGTCTAATTTAGGGGGCGAAATTACAAAAATTGAATTAAGCACACTCGCCACAATAAGCAGATCCGGTGTAGTGGTGCAGTAATTTTTCACAACAGACGCTTAAATAATAAATCAATGAGTGGCGGCCTAATGTAGTTTGCTTAGTCAGGATGTTGGGATGGCAGGGTCAGGCTGAGCTGTTTCATTTTCGACCACACCATATCCATTATGGCTTCGTTTCCCCGCCACATGTGCCCCTGTTTTATTGATGCTAAGTAATTGTTTTTACAAAAGGTTCCTACAACACCATCAGCTCCCATGCACCGCGTGGACCCCCGCGCACAGGCACCCAAGAAGCAGTCAATCTGTAACTGACGTTTAACACGGAGTGCTAAACCACATGAAATTCATCACTGCTTCAGAACCTATGAGGTAACCAGCTGCATGCAGTCCCTAGCTAATATAGTCTGAATGCAGTGACTGCATTATACACTCGCTGCCCACTTTATTAGAGACGCCTACGGTGCTGGCACACTCGTAGGCGTGCAGTTAGACAGTACATATTGATTTTAATGGGCAGTTTATGTCAGTCAACCCCTAGGCCTTCATCCGTGGCCAGATTCTGACCATAGGGTCACTGTTGGCTGGATATTCCTAGTTTACCTTTTACTGCACATTTAACCTATCAGCACTGCACAGCAATACTTATGAATAGGGGCCTTCCCAAGGGATTGAACCAACAACCGTCTGGTCCCAAGCCCATGCTACCCATGTTTCCAGTATCATGCATCATGCCACTCTGACGTTGCTGTGCATTACTCAGTAACTACAGGGACAAATTGGTGGGAATATTCTCTGGTAATAGAAGTTTGTACTTCTTATGGTCCATAGCTTCTTTAAGGTTTAACGTGACCTGTACACGACATTCGTCTGGACAGTTCACGCTCCTAAACTGACGTGCATGTTCAAAAGAGCAATGCTTCACTGGACCCGCTTTCACGTAACCCCTTCTCACTTCTCCTTAGTGGGATTAGCATGAAAAGTCACATGTAATCTGACCCGGCTGTTTTCATATAACGAAAAAGTGAACGCGGCCTAAGTTTGGCTAATTTACTCAATCAGGTGGACAGAACACAGGTGAATGCACAGCCACCCATTCACAAAATGTAGAGGTTTCTTTGTAGTCTCTACCCTGTCCTGAGGACAGTGCTAACAGATCAGCATTGTGTTTCTGCCTGGCTAAACCTCCACTGGCTGGAGAACCACAGCAGCTCTTATAGGGGTCACTGGCATGTCAGCCTCAATGTTATCTGTATCCCTCAGCAATGTGAAAAAAACTCTCCCTCATAGAGGCACGCACATGCCTACACCAGAGCCACACAGGGAGTAAACAAGGATTGTTTATTTAAGACTAAATAATGATTATTTTCAGAGGGAAACGAAGCGCTTAATAACCACGGTTTCAGACATTATGCAGGAATGAAGTCCAAGCATGCTTGTGTTCGGTTCAGTGGCTTGTTTGTTGACTCATGAGGACATGGGCAGTACCTTGACTCATAGGTAGAACACAGCAAGGTTGAACTATCAGTCAGACACACAGATTTTTATGTAATGACATATATTTGGACAAAAGTATTGGGACACATCTTAACCATTGCCACAGGCATATAAAATTAGGCATTAGTGATAGAATGGGTGATTTAAATGGTCATTTAAAAATAAATATAAATAGTTTTTGGATACCCCATAAAAGTTGGGTAGACAAAGAGGGGTAGACACCAGCTATTAGGGCATAATTTGTCCAGTGGCATTTTTTTTAACAGTTGGTTTTGCAAAAGTGCTGAAATCATATGTAAACGTAAATGTGCAAGTATTTGTCACTGCTCTATGTACAGCAAAATGTGTCCTCTGCATTTGACCCATTTGGGGTAGTGAACACACACACACACACACACACACACACACACACAAGTAAACTAGGGGCAGTGAAAACACACATCCAGAGCGGTGGGCAGCCAACTACAGTGCCCTGGGAAGCAGAGAGGGTGAAGGGCCTTGCTCATGTGGCAGCTTGCCGAGCCCGGGTATCAAACCCACAACCCTGTCATCAATAGCCCGGAGCGCTACATGCTGAGCCATCATTATAGTACAGCACAGTATAGTTTCATATTATTACAGTGAAAGAGCATCTCTTATTTGTGGAATTTGTTATATATATATATATATATATATATATATATATATATATATATATATATATATATATATATATGAGCGAGAGAGAGAGAGTGTGAGAGAGAGAGAAACTGTACATGTACAAACTACAAAAAAAAATATTTCCATTTCATATATTTAATTTTTTTTCCCTCTCTCTTTTCTCTTGTGGTCTGCTTTCTATGATTTTTCAAAAAATAAGTCCCACATTAGTCCCAAAACAAGAGCACACACACACAGACAGAGAGAGGGAGCGAGAGCGAGAGACCCCTCTCCTCGTTCTTAGGCAGAGCTGAAGTTAATGTGGCAGTAGCAGTTATCTGTACTAGCTTGAGGTGCTCAGCCTTTTTCATGTTATCCCAGCATAATCTGCGCCAGTGCAGGCCAGAGCTTTGCCAGGTTATCCCTGTACCATTAAGCACAGTCATTTGCACTTCTCTACTGATTAAGGCCAACCAGCCAGCAGGAAACTGCTGCAATCCTCTTAAAGCTTCTCACATTCCACATGGCCAAGCTGAGAGAACCCACAGCCAGTGGCTTAGCTTCACACTCCACATTTACAGCCACGGGAAAGCTCAACTTCCCCTCTCTGTCTCTCGCACATTCTCACACATTCTCACACACACACACACACACACACACACACACACACACACACACACACACCCTGTCTGAGGTGGATGTTTTTTTTATCTTGGAGATAAAGAAGCACAAGCAAGTGGAGGTTAGCAGTGAAGCAGATATGTGTTATTGAGATCTTGCCATGGTGTCACAGTCCATGCTAATCTGGAAGTGTTTCTTTGGTAATGAACACAATCAGCACTTCTGTCCTCAGAACGACAGCCTGATCAGATCACTCTGCAATCCCAGCGGATACCATAGCAACGCTCAGCTAACAGCCCCACGCTAGTGCTCTACTGCGTGTCTGACAAAGGTTCTTCACAGCCAGCAAAACTAACTGCCAAGAATTAACCAATCCTACAAATCACCACTTCATGGTGAGTGCAGCCATGTCTCAGCAAGAATTAAGCTTTATTAAGGATTTCTTTCTTTATATATATCATTTTTACCTCAATTGTCCTCCCCAATTTACACAGCCAATTACCCAACCCGCTCATTAGGCCTTTTCTCCATCACTCGCAATGCCCCCAGCACTTGGAGGGTGAAGACTAGCACATGCTGCCTCTGATACATGGACAATTGTGCTCTCTAAGGCTCTGACTGCCGATGGCAAGCAGCATGACCCAGGATTTAAATGGATTTCTAAAACTGAGGTGCACAATAGTTGGATGACTACTACTACTACTACTACTGCTACTGCTACTACACCCGGTTATTATCCTTCTTTTGCCCACAGAATTTCTCATAGCAACAGCTTCAAGGCTGGACAGAATGTTGGAGAAGTCGTGTTCAACCAAATGAGAAACTGGAGCACAGGTCGAAGCATTGAATTTCCACTATCAAATGCTATTGTACTAAGATGGACTCTACTCTGTTGGAAACATTAGAGGGTTGGAAACATCAATAACAAATTAGCCACAGTGCAACTATATGTGATCTATCATAATTAATTTACTCTAAATTTGGCTGCTAAAATCTTTGTAAACTGTGAATCATGTGATGGAAGGTCAACTTAAAATGAGTTTGATTTTTGGAATTAACTCAACTTAATTTAGTCAAAAGTTCTCCCAACTCACATTTTTTACTTCTCAGTATCTCGGTTTGGTCAACAATACATGCTGAGTTGAGCCTCAAACATTAACAGATCAACTGATGGCATGTTTGATTGGCATTGCTGGTGGGCCGCGCAAGAGCTGCACGTCAGCACATTAAGAGAGAAATCAAAGACAATAAAGCAAGGAAATGGCACATTTGAGAGAGCTCCCATACACAGAAAAGGCTCCAAATCCAACGCCAGCGCAAGCATGTAAGCACTACCAGTGGTCATATTATCCTTTTTTTGCAATTTAAAAGTCTGATTTTTTAAACCAAACATCACATAAAGCATGCATCAGACTCTCGTTTTTACCCCTTTCTTAAAATAAACAAACATTCGCTTATACAGGGTCAGTTCCACAGTCTACTGCAGACCTTCCTTGTGAAGTTGTTTCCTTCAGAATGTGCGTGTGGTCCGTCAGTAAGTAATCTCGCAGGTGTCTTCAAGTGCATATTTTTCACAGAAGGCCAGAGGCAGCGGTGAGCTGGCAGGTGGCGTTCATCAAATGGCCTTGGTGCGAGTTCTTCTGAAGCTGTGCAATACGCGGCAAAGCAGCCGAGTCGGAACAGCCAGATCGGAATTCATGCGACTTACATGTCAATCCAGCTCGACATTGCTCATCCCAAATGCACACTGAGGAGAAGGAAAAATGGACGACAGCAGCGAGAGAGGTGGCAGGTGGCAGAACAGCGAGGCAACAGACCTTGGCCTTGGTGCTAGTTCAACCATCAAGACCACAGTCAAGACCTCTATGGTCAGAAAACTTCCGGCCATGTGATAGGAGGAGTTCTAGCCTGCAGATGAGAATAAACAATAGTAGAGCGAGTAGTTGAGTAGTAGAGAGTAAACAAATTGAGGGTGAGAGACACAGACGAAACATCTTACACAATATTGAATCAGAACAAACAAGGTTTTTGAGGCTCAATTTAATATGTACTGCTGAGATCCGGTTTGAGGGATCTGATCACAATAAGTCTCGGTGGTGTTTAACCCAGGCTTTTCATGCAGGCAATTGAAATGCAAAGAGCTGTTAATGCCAGGTGTAATCAGGCTCCTAAACTTATACCAATACAGCATTTATTTCTTGCCTTTAAGAATAACATTAGAAGATTTACACCAGTAAAATCACTGCAGTCAAACTCCTTTCTTTCCTCCATGCGTTTCTTTTTTTGTACTTCAAAACTAGGTACAAATTTAAAAGGTCAATCTTCTTTACATGCGTCGGAAATCAAGCAATATGCTTTATGTACATAAAGAGGAAGGAACAGTAATACTTGCCATTATATGTAATGTAATACAGACTGAAAACAGTGTACTTATCAAATATGGAAACAGTCCAATAACTAATTTACTGTAATCATGTTGTATTCAATTTTGAATGCACCTTAACCCCTGAACACTCCAAGGCTTATTATACACTAAGGCAAATTACTGTATATCTGTAGACACTGGTGGGACTACTCCTTGGTAGTAGAAGTTTGTAATACCACCCCAGGCTTTTTTAAGGGGTTAAATATAGTTCCAAAAAATCGAATCTAATTTATTTGTGTCGCCCTTTTTACAACTGTTGTTGTCACAAAGCAGCTTAAACAATCAGTAGTTAGTAAGAAGACAAGAAATCAACAACATAAGAAGACCTAAGACCCCCAGTGAGCAGCCAAAGGTGACAAGGAAAAAATCCCTCAGAGAAGAAGAAACCCTTGGGAATGACCAAGACTCACAATGGGGACCCATCCTACTCTGGTCAGAACTATTTGTAGATGATTGATAAAATCACAGAATCCAAGACTGTTGTACTGCTCAGGTGTGCAACACATTCTTAATCATAATATAATAATCATGGTGTAGTATAACTTAATATAGTCATAGGAGGGATGGTAAGAGTAATGAGAGTAATGATAGGTAATAAGAGAAACTTATTATAGTGGTCATTTAGATTTTAACATGGTCATTGGGCAGGTAGCAGTGGTAGGAGGCTGTGTAGCTGGTCTGGCATGAGTGGCGGGGGAGCCTGGTGGTCAGACTGATGGGTGGCAGCTGGTCTGACGTAGGTAGAGGG
The DNA here is from genome assembly GCF_030463535.1 of Salminus brasiliensis. Lineage (NCBI taxonomy): Eukaryota > Metazoa > Chordata > Actinopteri > Characiformes > Bryconidae > Salminus > Salminus brasiliensis. The sequence continues at coordinate 21,247,842 of NC_132902.1, forward strand.
GAAAATCCTTACATCTGAAAGTAATATAGCTGTACAGAAGAAAGATGGGAGAGAGTGTTCCGTAAGGGTCAACAATCCTTAAATGAACAATCGTCCAAAGGAGAAATCAGTAATCACTGAGCGCACAATGCATGTGATATTTCAATGCTTTTGTAGAGACATTCTCTGAACCTCACCAAGAGCCATGAAGATATTTTGAAGATGCCTTGAAGATGTACCGCCACTCAATGTTGAGAACATACAGCAGACTAAAGAGGACTCCAAAAGCAGTTTCCAAATCCACAAGGCCCTCCAAGGCAATGGCTTCCTCCAGCACCACAGCAAAGTTAGCCACTGCTCCTGGATCTGCAGGATCCTCTTGGATCTTCAATACATGTACTTTTGTCCCACTGGTCTGCTTTGGACAACAGTAAAATTACCTGGTCCCTCTACAGCGGAGGAACAGATGCTCCCGAAAGCTCTCCCAGTGGTTAATGTAGTCAGTGTGGAGAGTCAGCTGAATGGCTCGTTACCATGTTGAAAGGTGGTAATGGGGCTGGAGATGATGATGATGATTCTGGCACTGGCCCTTATCTGAAAGGTGTCCAGCAGCATACCATGGTCCTTCAGGACTTTGCTGTGTCAGGCAGAGATGTTGTTCATCCCCACATGGGGAACAGCGGTGCCAAAGTTGTCGCGCTGGGGGGAGCCGCAGGACACAAGCACCTAGTAAACAGGAGGCTGTGGCTTTACCCTTTAAACCTAATGCTTTAAAATGTCTAACAGCCAAATCGCTGACAATGAGAACACTGCCCTGAGTAATGGTCCTGGATAAGGTGAAGGAAAAGAGCTCAGGATCTCCAGTCAGTTAGCTGATGCTCCCAGGCCCTCTACAGTATATTGCGAGAGTGGAGATGACGACCCTGAATTAAGCTGCTGCAGCAGTACAGGAGAAGAAACAGCCATGTAGGAGGTGTCCCATGCTGCCTCCCGCCTCGTTTTCTGCTGGTGCAACTTGGTCTGCCTTCCCAACAGAAGCTGGACCTGCCCATCCAGCTGGTTAAGCTCCTTGCAGGGAGTCAGAAGAGCTTGTTTCTCCATGGTCGCCACGTCGTTTGACAGAAAATGCAGAGAGAGAGAAATGCAAACAACAGTAAGATGGCATGTCAAGTCATTAAAAGTTCCACTTTCTCCATTCTTAGTAGGTTTGAAATTATATCCAGTAAGGTAACTGAAGTCCAAAAGGTGCACCTGCAATCAATAAAGATGCGTTTCTGGTATGGTGCCAGTGCCTCAGACGATAGTGCTTCAGGAGAGCAGTCTGACTGAGACTGGAAAATCGGCAATGCCAACACAGCATTAAAAAAAGTTTGCAATTGATAGTGTTGGGAAATGGACTCTAGAATAGTCTGGGAGGCGGGATTAACTCTTGTCCACGGACTCTGAGAGTCGGAATGCTTGGAGTTCACTCCTGGACTCCATGTTTTTCACTGTAAATGGGTCAGCATTTTAAAGGAGGCATGTGTAATTCAGCGAAGAGTTTGAGTTTAGCGCGAGTTTGTTTAATGACCAAGCTTCATGCCAACGCTGCTAATCGATACGTCTGCCTCTACACTGAACCGCTCTGTATCCAAAATCAAACTACAGAAAATGAGGCTCTTCGTATTCTTCATGATTACAGGATCAATGAACAAGGATTAGAAACAAAGACGAAAGCAGTCATTTCTCACTGGTCTGAGTGAGACAATAGGAACAAGACAATATCCACCTGGAAGATTCGTTTATTTAGGTGTAATTAACCAGTTAGTGGTTTAAGTTCTAAAGAATTATGACAACAAGAAGTGCGTCCTTGGTGCACCACTACTATCGTCACCCCCACTCACCCCACACCCCTTTTCTTCCATTTCTTCCTTGAGCTCCCTTCATCGGCCTCATTATAGGCTAATTTTATAGTAATAATACTATTAATTGTAGCTGTAATCATGAGTCCTGCTACCTTTCCACTATGATCTTTAGCAGCTCAACAAATTGTGGTAGGAGGCAAGAAGACATTGTTCATTTCATTGATGAAAAAGGTAATAATTTTAATTCTTATTCTTATTTAATTAATATTTCCAGAGATCCCTCAACCTGAAAATCCTGATAGGGAATTTTATTGTCCGTTAGTCACACTTCACAACTCTGTGAAGTCTTAAAGAGGTCGAATTAAGGAGGATAATGCAGCCCATCAGACACATTGCACTAAATTAGCAGCTCCCTTACAGAAAAAGCACATGTGAATAAAGACTACACAGTTTTTTGGCCGTTTCACGTATGAAAATAACACCTGTGACTACGTGTGATAATACATATTTTCACATGTGACCCTACATTATGTGTCCAATTTGTATGGACTGATGTGGCTTCACGCTGTGAAAGCAAAGTCTTCGTTCCACCATATAACAGGACGACCGCGGTGGCTAAATCGCAGGACGATTCTGATGAGCGAGATCACCTCTGGCCTGATGTTTACTTTTCCATGTTTTACTTTGCCGTGTTTTACTTGAGCTCATTTCAAATCAATAGCATCTGGCGTTTGGGGTCACAGATACTGAAAATGAACCATTGATTTATTTATAACGGGGTATTTCTGCTCTGGCTCTTCTGCAACAAGGCGCTAGTGTTGCTTGTTGAGCGTAAATAAAGATGTATGAATGTAAAACTAAGGTGTTTGTGAATTTAGGTTTTCCCATGAGAGTCTGCTTTATTTGCATGACTCCAGGAATACTGGAAACTCTTCTCATGCATGAATTTCACACAGCTGTTTGTGCAGGGCTCAACGGAGCTAGATAGTCTTCACTAGATACTTTCTTACTCCAGTAATGAATTAGATGCAGGGGCTGGACTGCAAGGGTGGCATAGGGTGGCAGCGGCAACCTTTAGAGTACCTTCACTATATGCATTGCCATCCAAACTCTCGACCTCAAAATAATGACTTTAAATTCAACTTAAAATATGTGTGTACTGATGGCCTATATTTTGCTTCACGGCTTCTCAAAGCAGTGCTGACTAGCACAGCATTCCCACCAAGTGCACATCCTGATTAGGTGCTTGTTCTCTGATAAGCTCGTGGACATGCATCTAATGAATTTAAGTGTGGAAAGGAAAACTCATAATTAACATTTTTAATCTTATATATTGAAATGTATATAGTCCTAACAGGATTTATATGGAAAGGAGCATTATAATAATAATAGCTAATGAAACTTTTATTGGCAATACTTATCTACTGGGACGATACATTTTTGGACATATAGTGTATGAGGCCATCTCTTAAACATCTGGATGCTTTGACCACAGTTTACCCACTAGCAGGAATGCTAGCTGGCATTACAGAAAGAACAGGAATTTTAGCAGTATTGGTCATGTTCACATAAGGAACGTTAGCTTTGCCTTTTCATTGTGACTTATAGAGCTCATATTCAGACGGGTATAGTCAAATAATTAAGATATAGTCAGCATACTGAGAATCAGACGTTTTTTGAGTGCAGTTACAATAGACACAGACCCACAATGCAATGCGAAATTGAAAGGGGGGAGCTACTCAGGTCTAGGTCTTTGACATGGCTCTCCACTACCCTCCTGCCCGCTGTCCTGCTCTGGGGCCTTGCACTGATTCATCCTGACCTCACTGCATGACTGTTCTTCTGACTGTTCATCTGCAGGACTTGACGTCACATTTACCATTTTTTCTTAATTTAGTTTTGTTTTATTGTTGTTTTTATTCCTGTTTTGCTTTTTATTGTCATTATCCGGTGTGGACCTGAGGAGGATGGGTTCCCCTTTTGAGTCTCGGTTCCTCTTAAGTTTTCCCTTGCCACTGTTGCCACTAGCTTGCTCAAAAGAGGCTCAAACCCGATCTCTGTAAAGCTGCTTTCAACATTTGTTGTAAAAAGCCTAAATTAATAAAATTTAATTGAATTTCATTGAGTCTAGAACAATTGATCAAAGAATGTCAGGTAATGATGCAATTCTGGCAGCAGTGGCAGCTAGAGAACTTGCAGTGATGTATGTTGGCATAGCAACGCTTCATGACTTCCTGTTAGTACACAACAGGCAATTACATCAATATGTTGTGTACTAATCTGCCAAACCCACACTGTTAAGATTAGTATGTAGTCTTTACCTTTAGGTATTTCTGGCTCCTAAGCTCCCCCTACAGTCAGGAAGTGGAATTCAGGCTTTAAGGTCAACACTCTTGCTTGCAATTCTGGACTTTCGAGAGATACAGAACCATCACAGAAAGTCAAAGAAGCATGTGGACTGTGGATTATGACCTGGGATGCAGCATTACATGTTCCATATTAGCCCTTTCTATGCTCTTGAACCCCTCTGTTTGACCGTCCCCTTGTGAAGTATTGCCGACCTGTCTGCTGTGTACTAAGCAGGCCTTCTTGTATTGCTGCTTGCGAATGACCCTGTTTACTGTTCTCCTCTTCTGTGTTCTGCCCTTTGGATTGGTTTGTGCATCTCTCTGGCTTGTCATTGTGACTGAACACTCTTCTGGTTATGCCCTTGGCATTAGCTTACGTTAGCTAGAGTTTGTGCCTTATTGCACTTGTTTGGTCTGACCACTGTTACTGGTTTGCTCAGTCGTTTTACATCTGTGAGCGCCTGGTTGGTTTGCCCAGCCTGACGCACGTTTATTTCTACTTTAGGAATTACTGTGTCAAAGTGGCAACACTTGAACTGTACCAATTCTGGAGCTGGCAAATTCTAGTTTCAGGGTTCATGAAGCAGAATGTGAGGCAGCATGACCCAATATTTAAAGCAAAAGACTTGTTTTAGGCTCCAAACAACAGTCTTTCAAACAACAGTCAAAGCAGATATTCTCAGTATATCATCATCATCATCATCATCATCCGTCAGCCCTTCAATTTAGTAGTTCTCCTAAAAAAAAAACTGATGAAAGCAGCAAAAACATGTCAGACAGACAAAACAGGATCAAACCTAGGACTGAAATGAGAATTTTTTAGGCCAGTTTGTGCGTTTTGGTAACCTGCAGTTATTTAGAACTGTCAGAGACTTGTACAGCCTTATCTTCCAGTCCATACGTGAAGCATCAAAGCTACAGTATCTGAATTTATGTGGTGCTGATTCAGAAATCCCTTTATAGGAGATTTGAAGTCTGAGTTTTGCTTTGAACTGGCACCATGTTAACCCCTTAAACCACCTATGGTTATTACAGTCGTCTATTACTAAGGAATAGCCCCACCAGCCTGCACAGAAGTCCCTGTAGTAATTGAGTTAAAGGACTTCTATTTCTATTTTTACCAAAGACAGCACAGAGAAACTCCTGCTTAGCTTAGCAGCCTTTATATGCATTAACTTTCCTCCCACTGAAGAAGGATATTACAAATACATAACTGTCATCATCATGAAAATGCAAATTCCTGTTATTAGCGTGGCTCATCCAAAACTATGAATGGATATGATGTTAACCATGGCTACTTTAGAAGACAAGAAGAAAAGACAGCACAACAAACATAATCCTATCTCTTCACTTACAAAAAGTAAATAATCCAAGTTCACTACAGAACAGCCTTGATGCAGAACACCTAAAAAATTTGCTCAATCGATTACTAAAACAGTGACTAACTGTCTTTCAAGGTCTGTGACATCCGTCATTATATTTAGTACATACATACATATAGGTAGTAGGTAGTAGGTAGGTAGTTAGTATATACATACATACAGTGAGTCCAAGAAGTATTTGATCCCTTGCTGATTTTCTTCGTTGGCCCACTAATAAAGACATGATCATTCTATACTTTTAATGGTAGATGTATTCTTACATGGAGAGACAGAATATTAAAAAGAAAATCCAGAAAATAAATCTAAGGAATATATATTAATTGATTTGTATTTCATGGAGTGAAATAAGTATTTGATCCCTTAGTATTCATTAGCAGTTCTGGCTTTTACAGACCAGTTAGACACTCCCAATCAACTTGTTACCTGACCTGAAGCCACCTGTTCTCACTAATCACTTGTGTGAAAAACACCTGTCCACAGAATCAGACAGATCACACAGATTTCAAGTCTCCAACATGGGTAAAACCAAAGAGCTGTCACAGGACCTCAGAGTCAGAATTGTTGACCTTCACAAAGCTGGAATGGGCTACAAAAAGATTAGTAAGGTGTTGGATGTGAAAGTAACAACTATTGGTGCAATTATCAGAAAGTTTAAAGAGTATAACATGACAATCAACAGACCTCGGCCCGGTGCTCCAAAGAAGATTTCGCCTCGTGGGGTGGCAATGATGCTGAGAACAGTCAGAAATCGTCCTGCAACCACTCGGCAGGAGTTAGCAAATGACCTGAAGGCAGCTGGGACCACAGTTTGCAAGGAAACAATTGGCAACACTTTGCGCAACAATGGATTCACATCCTGCAGTGCCCGAAAGGTACCCCTGCTGAAGAGAGCACATGTGGAGGCGCGCCTCAAGTATGCCAATGATCATTTGAAAGATGAACCAAGTTATTGGGAGAAGGTTTTGTGGTCAGACGAGACCAAAATTGAACTTTTTGGCCTCAACTCCACCCGCCATGTGTGGAGGAAGAAAAATGCTGCCTATGACCCCAAGAACACTGTGCCCACCGTCAAGCATGGAGGTGGAAGCATAATGTTTTGGGGGTGTTTCTCTGCCAAGGGTACAGGGCTACTTCACCGCATCACTGGGAAGATGGATGGAGCCATGTACCGCACAATCCTGAGGGACAACCTCCTCCCCTCTGCCAGGGATCTGAAAATGGGCCGTGGTTGGGTCTTCCAACATGATAACGACCCTAAACATACAGCAAAGGCAACAAAGGATTGGCTCAAGAAAAATCACATTAAGGTCATGGAGTGGCCCAGCCAGTCGCCAGACCTCAATCCGATCGAAAATCTATGGAGGGAGCTGAAGGTCAGAGTTGCCAAGCGACAGCCCACCAACCTTCATGATTTAGAGAGGATCTGCAAAGAAGAGTGGGCCAAAATTCCCCCTGGTGTGTGTGCTAAACTTGTGGTTAACTACAACAAACGTCTCACCGCTGTGCTTGCAAACAAAGGCTTTGCCACTAAGTATTGAGTGTGTTTGGCAAGAGGGATCAAATACTTATTTTCCTCATTGAAATACAAATTAATTAAAATATATTCTTTAAAATTATATTCTGGATTTTTGTCTTGATATTCTGTCTCTCCATGTTAGAATATATCTACCATTAAAAGTGCAGAAGGATAGTGTCTTTATTAGTGGGCAAACAAAGAAAATCAGCAAGGGATCAAATACTTCTTGGACTCACTGTAGGTATATACAGTTTGGCTTGGGACAACTTGTCAAGAGACAAAAGATATTGGTTACGTCGCAATATTTCCCTATAGCACAAAAAAAACATCAAACTTGAAACTGCCAACTAGCATTTTTCTAACTATCAATTAGCTAGATAACCAATACAATAACAAGTAACTAAAAGCCAGTGTTATCTTGACTAACTTTAAGAAGCTAACTAACCCACTATAACCTACAGCTAGCTAGCTATGTAGGCTGATTTATTGTTAAGCTTCTGCTTGTTAATGTTAGGCTAACTGTTAGCCAGGTAGTCTAGTTTGCTGGTAAGTTAATAATAAATGATGTCACCAACTTATATTTTAAGCTAGAATAAAAAAATGTAAATACACTTGCTGATAAATTATAAGAAAAAAGTTTCCTGGGTCACATTACTTGGGTCTGGCATCTTTCCAGGAGTTATGTACTGTAGTAAGAACTGTAAGCAAGATCCTTAAAGACAATGATACCAGATTAATTATTATTTCAAATATTGTTTTATCAAGATAACAATCCAACTGAAAAATTCCATACACTATATGGACAAAAGTATTGAGACACGTGCTAATTAAATGTCTCTTTCAAAACCAAGGGTAATAAAATAGTTTATTGAGCTTTTATTGAAGTAATTGTCTCTACTGTCCAAGGAAGGCTTTCATTTTGGAGAATTCCTGGGAGGATTTGATTGCATTTAGCAATAAAGAGGTCAGGATGTTGGAGCACCATTATTCCAGAGAAGACAGTACCACTGCTCCACAGTCCTATTTTATTGGCAACACCTATATACAGGGATGGAATTCCCTGTAGCTGAATGCCTTTATTAAAAGATGTGTCCACAAACATTTGGACATGTAGTGTATGAGGCCATCTCTTAAACATCTGGATGCTTTGACTACAGTTTACCCACGTATGCCCTGTGCTGTCCCCTTTTCTGTAGTCTGCAAACATACATGTAAATCTCAGAGCTTCTCACTCGCAAAACAAACACTCCGAGTTTGTTTGACAGCAAACACAAGACTGTCAAACCATCTACTGACGGTGCAGCCCTTCAGAATAAAGCTCTCTGGTGTGCAGTATACTGTAAACAGACTCCGAGCAAGAGCTCCTAGCAGTTAAATGCCCCACAGATACGCACATTCTCCCCCCAGATGTAGTGCTTGTTTGGATTGATTGTCAGTTTAAAATAGGGCTGCTCAAGGTTAAGGATTTTAAGGTATGTCAACAGTGAGTTTTTAAGGTATTTAACAACCCATTAAAAACTTAGGTCTCAGAGTGGCTTAGTGGCCTAATGAACTTCCACTAAGGCCTGGGGGTTGGGAGTTTAAATTTCGAGCCCTGCCTCTTTGCCATCAGAAACCAGACTGCCATCAATTTGCCTTGCTCTGTCTGGGTGGGTAGATGGAGCTTTTTCTCCCCTCATCACTCTTAAGAGATGTTGGCTGGCAGAGGCATCGGTTAGCTGGTGTGGGATCAGCTGTGAATTTGGGGACCCGCCACTTTCCTCAGAGTGTGTCGGCTGCCTGACGATGCCTCATCGACGGGCAGTTTGGGAAGAGATGGTGGCTGGCTGTGGATGTATCGGAGTAGACATGTTGTTAAGTCCTTACCCTCCTAGTGTCTAGACCATAGCTAGCGCTTGGGGGAGCTTTGAACAGGTGGGTTAAGTGGCAGCACCATTGATTTTAAACAAGGTGGTTAACTCGAAAATTACGTTTCAAAACCTTTTATTCAGTCATGTCCTAGTTCTTAAATATAATAGGGACTAGGACATGGTTAACAAATTAAGGTATTCATGTTTAATAGTGGACTTTCAAAAGTGATGGCCTTTATTTAGTGTAAGCCTTTATTTTGTATGCCTTTTCTCCAAAGCAATTTTCCACACATTTCTAAATTGTGCATCACACTTTGGCTCACAGAGTTCCATAAAAGATCTTTGTTTTTGTCAATTCTGAACAGAATAGTTTGCTTTTTTACTCCTCTGATTCTCCAGCTTCTAACAAGCTGGGGAGTCACAGAGAATCAATGGATTATAGATTGCGAATGGAGTGCATGAAAAACGAAGAATATCAATGTGAGCAGCATCATTCTTCTTATCAGTGCACATAGCTCTTTAACGGCCCGGCAGCATCAAAGAAGAAAACAAGGCATCAAGTCTAATGTACTCTATGAAGCCTATGAAACAGAATGAAACATCAAAATCGCAGAAAAGATGAAAGTATTGGGAAAATATGGGGCAGTAAACACTGACAAGTCAATGTATGACATATGTTATACTTCCCGGTCGAAGCACTTTTGCTTTCCTACTGTCAGCCGAGGCCGAAACCACTTCATTCCCTTTCTTAAAACTCACTTTGCATTACAGAAAACTCTTTAAAAGCTTCTGTCTTCGGCAGAAGTTTATGTGAATAATACTTCACGTTTCACCTTAGGGAATTGGATACATAGACAGAAGTTGGACCAAGTAACGAAAACACATGAAAAGGCTTAATTTCACTGTAACTAAATCCCAGTTGTGCAGACAGCTTCAGAGGTGAGTTAACTGAGGTTCAATTCCAATTCTTTTTCAGCTGTAGATGTCAGCTGTAAAAGAGGTTGGACATTCAGCAGTTTAGTATGTACCTTTTTAAAAGAAGCAAACAGAACAGCCTATAGAGCGCCAAAAAGGCCAAATAGCCAGTGGCCAAACTGCAGGCGCCCTGCTGGTAAAATACATGTTGAAACTAGCTAAAGCTAGAACTGCATTCAGCTCTGAGAAGAAGTTTGTTCTTGTTTTCTTAGACTTAAGTAGGTCATACTGTATTCTTAATCACATTGATTTGTCAGTGCCAAACAAATGAAGATCTGGACGTCTTTCCGGGATGTTTTTCTTTGGCATCTGTTTATGGAGATGAGATTGGTGACAGATTAAATCCAGTGTTCGTTTGCAACATTAGCCTCAAACATTTTCCATGATCAACATAAATATGAAACACACGATACTTCACTGGCTGTTTGGGACAGTATATAACATGCCTAAAACTGTGATATGGACATTGTGACCTCTGGTCAATTTCATCACCACCACTGTAAAGAAGGTCAGCATGTTTCTCAACAACAAACTGTGTGGTGGATCTGGGGACCCACCGCTTTCCTCAGAGCGTGTGGGCTGCCTGACGATGCCGCAGGCTGGCTGGCTGTGGATGTATCGGAGGACACATGTTAAGTCCTAACCCTCCTAGTGTCTAGACCATAGCTAGCGCTTGGGGGAGCTTTAAACAGGCGGGTTAAGTGGCAGCACCAAATTGGATTTTAAGGTTATTTTAAACAAGGTGGTAAACTCGTCAAAAGTTAAACATAAGGGATCTATAAGTACAATAGCTTTTATTCAGCCATTCTTAAATATATAAATATGAAAAAAAAAAACCTAAATATAATAGGGACTAGGACATGGTTGACAAATTAAGGTGTCATAGTGGACTTTCAGAAGTGATGGCCTTTCACACTAAAGCACACAAGTACATATTTTATCATTGATTTATCAATATGAGCTCCTATCCACACTTAGCGCTGTTTGGCAGATTTTTGTGCATTTTGTATAAGTCACACTACAGCTCCTGTCCACATACTGTATAAGTCACACTACAGCTCCTGTCCACATACTGTCTAAGTCACACTACAGCTCCTGTCCACATACTGTCTAAGTCACACTACAGCTCCTGTCCACCGGTGGTGCTGTTTTGAAGAAATTTGTACATATTGTACAAGTCACACTACAGCTCCTGTCCACTGGTGGTGCTGGTTTCCAGATACTGAGACATGATGCAGATATTTGTACATATTGTACTAGTCATACCACAGCTCCTGTACACTGGTGGCACCGTTTTACAGATATTTGTACATACCTGTTTTGGGCAGCCCTGGTTTAAACCAGTTCAGAACTTATTCATTAATATTGACCTAAAGGACAAAACAATCATCGAACCATATCAGTCACCTGTACCTGGGATTGCTCTGCTCTTACCACTCTTTCCAAAATCCCCCTGACATTTTCATAAACGGACAGAATTGAATGAATTGAATGGATCAGCCATTAGCAGGTACTTTAAAGTTATTTTGGTGTGTCCTACAGCTGGGATCCAGGTTTACCATCTGCCATCCAGAGATAACTGGCCATGCTTACACTGAAAAGCAAAGACAGCAAGGTCTCTCTCACTCCCATCCTCATGAGCTATAACCGCTAATTGAGAGTTTTTGGGCATAGTTCAGCACTTAGTGGTCTCTGAGTACCTTAAAGCACTCAACAATGTCACAAGGCCGACGATTTGAAAAGGCACAGAGGCGCGCTACGCTAAAGGCATGCTAAACTGAAGGAAACTGTGCACAAAAGCAATTGAAAGTACACTCAACAGACCCTGGCGGTCAAAGAATCTAATGCCAGTGACGTTTATGCTTTAATGAACTGTATGTATAACAACAGGAGATGACTTTAACAAGTACTGTATAACGTTTCCGGTCAACCTCAGTAATTACCTAAGCTGCACGGATACACAGATATGTGTTTATCTTTTGTTTTTAAGAAATAAAAGTTGGATCTTTTAAAGACAAAAGAAAAAGTCCATGAATTGTGATTGACAGCCACTTCCATTCAACCCATTCATGTCCCATAACTAAATTTAGTGCAAAAAGAAAAACTGCCACAATGTCCGTTCTGATTGGTCCAAAATGATGGAACATCAAACATGTAAATGGCATTAAACAGCAAACGTGAGATTGAATAATGCAGTTTATTTGGACGTCAATAAAACTGCAAATGACACCAACCGTGATTGTTTTGGATGGCAAAAATGCAGCTTTATTAACTCATCCAAATTCTGTTTAGCTTTCTGAAACACCTGCAAATGATATTAACTCCACAAACACAATCGTAGAAAATGTTCTCTCATGGTTTGTTGTGGTGGACCTTTTTTTGCCAGTGTAAAAACCAACCAAACCAAGGGGAAAACGCTAATTCGGACCACAACAAACCCACTATGAAATAATAACAACTGTGAAAATGCCGTTAGGCTCCATGTGAAAGCGCTCATAAAGTCTCAGCTGCTGAGTTAATGAAACATTTACATTTAAGGCATTTAGCTGACACTCTTCTCAAGAGCGACTTACAAAAGTGCTTCACTGTTTACTCAAGAAAAACCTCAGCTAGAATAGACTAATAATTTAAAGATACCTCCAAGTTTAGACTCTACTAAACACAAGTCAGTAAGGAGACCAGAGTACTCTGCTATTCGCCCAAGTTTTCTCAGAAGAGGTGGGTCTTCAGTCTGCGTTTGAAGACAGTGAGCGACTCTGCCGTTCGGACACACAGGGGAAGCTCATTCCACCACTTTGGTGCCAGGACAGAAAAAAGCCTCTACACTCAATGCTAGCATTACTTTAGCTTTTCCGAAACATAACATAGCCCACTCAGTACCACAGTGTGCACATTTTGCAAGGTCTGGAGGATCTATATTCACATATTCACAACAAGTATGTAATACATGCATAACTGGCTTTTTTTCTAAAAACCATGTGACCAAAATACTAAATACCCAATCACATAGGTATTTGTTAGTTGACATTAAAGAAACACTACCAAGAATGAAAACCTTACCACTAATACTTTGACTGATAAAAAACACGATTTAACAAAGCTGAAAACGTAAATTTGTGGGGTTTAATTTTTTCAGAAACCAATAAAAAAAATAAATAAATAAAAAAACGTGAATAGTAACATACTTGACACTTCAGGCATCATTTATTGTTATTCTGATGAGCAAGTCGATAATAAGTACTTAGTGATATAAACTGCATCCTGACCGTGTGCATATGCTCACTAAAAGACTTTAACAGTGCATCCAACAACAAGGACAGCATCAAGCATCAATTTTATGGTTATAAAATAACTGAATTGTGGAAGGAGGAATACCCCGAAGCCTCCTGAACACCTTCAATTTCAGTCTCTACCTTGTCCACATGTCTCTGACAAGTCTACCCTCCACCACCCCGCCATCTCCCCTTTAACCAGGTCAACCCTTTGTTTACCACAAAGAAAAAGCCACCCAAACTCCAGCCCAAACTATTCCTGAGTTCTCCCCCCTCTTTCAAAGTGTTCTCCCATATCATCATAAGCTAAAGACATGATCCGATCTACCAACATTTAGGGATAGACAATACAGTAGCGCACAAAAAATCCAATTATACTTGCTAATCAAGGTCAAAGGGTTTTGGTAAGGAAAGATCAGTCGTGGTGAGGCTAAAATGAACGACGAACTTGACATCGCCAGTTCACTTCTTTGACTTCACTTTTAAATGTGACCCAGTTCCTAGCCTTTCCAGACAGTGGTCAAGAACCTTGCCTGAAGATGTGGGTTTCAGGGCTAACATGCTGAGCAGCCCTCATAATGACTTGAATCTAGATCTAAAAAGTGGGGCTCCAGATGCCTCTCTGTTGTTCGCAAGCCTCCTGGCTGCAGCTTCCAAAGACTGGAACATATTCAATTATATTCATAAATATAAGATCATCACACGGCTGACATATATAGAACAGATTTGTATTATTTAAATGCAACCTGGGAGAAGAGAGGAGGAAAAATAAGACAGTGGCGAATAAAATTACAGTGAAAATATGCAAATTATATAAGAAGATTAGGGAAGATGAGTGGAGGCTGTTGTGCACGGAGCAGGGGGCTTTGAACAGGGGGAGAAGGGCGAGAGAAGGTGGGGAGGATGATATGCTGAAGGCGAAGATCAGACAAACCGAGAGGAGGAATGAGGAAAGGATTGAGAGGAGAGCAGAAGATGAAGGGAACAAGGTACATGGGGAAATGTGACAACAAAAGAGAAGAGGATGAGGAGAAGCAGTGGGGCACAGTACAAATGTGGTGCTTTAACTTCAAAAAAATCAACTGAACTTGGCTGCCTTCTCCCATAAACCTCCATGTTTGAATTTAGACGTGTCTGAACTTGCCTGAGCTCACATTTTCCAAAGCAAACAAATTAAAAGTCTACAAATTGAGCTGGCATTAACACAACGACGATGCCAGTGGTGGCTCAGTGTTTAGAGCACTGGGTAATTGACAACGAGGTTGTGGGTTCAATACCTGTGTCCACCAAGTTGCCACTGTTGGGCCCTTGAGCAGGGCCCTTAACGTCAGTGCTCAATGGGGCACTGCTCTGACCCGCTCTGACCCCACCCACCCAGCATCAGACGTCATGTGGACTGATGTGGTCTGATTCGGTTTCGGTGATGATTGGACCACAAATAGACCAAATATAGCCATGGAAATGGCTATATTTACCCAAACGTAATATATTAACGCTTTGGAGGCGTGTAATGAGTGCTTATGACCGCTGCTTTTTTGACCAATGCCCAATATGGTACATTTAATACAGACGTATTTTTAGCGACCTAAAAAAGGCGGCTTTTCACCTTTCGTTTATCAGCCGAATACCAACATTGTTAAGACGTCATGCAAAGGCATCTTTTTAAACCTCTTTTCAGCAAGTTTACACAAGTGTAAACAAGTGTAAGCTACACAATTTAGACTGAATTAATAAACAAACGCATTTGAACTAACACCTGAATATCTTCACAGTCATGCTAGTCAGACTGCTGTGAACAAACCCCTTCACTTTGATGGTCCTCATCTGTTTGATTTAGTCTTCGCCAAAGGCCACAGTAAGTAAGCACAGAGGGTGCTCATGGGTACTCCTTTGAAAGCCAGAATGAGAAATGGGACACCCTACGGCCTACCCTAGCCCTCACAGGCATGTGCAAACAAGGACTGCAAGGTCTTAAGAGCAAAATGGGTGACCAAGTCCCTTCTGGAGTCTACCTCTCGCTCTCTCTATTATTTGCATTTGTTTTGACTTCATATAGACTTTAAAATAATCAGTTATCAGAAGACACTATATGGACAAAAGTATTGGGACGCCTGCTCATTCATTGTTGCTTCTGAAACCAAGGTTGTGAAAAAGACTCTTGCCTTTGTTGGAGTAACTGTCTCTACTGTCCAAGAAAAAATGTTTCTACTAGATTTTGGAAAAGCATTGCTGTGAGGATTTGATTGCATTTATCGACAAGAACGTTGGTGAGGTCAGGATGTTGGATGATGACCACCCCACTTCATCCTCCCCAAAAGTATTAGATGGAGCACCATCCATCATTCCAGAGAACACAGTTCCCTTGCTCCACAGTTCAGGGCATTGGGCACTGAGCTGTGGCATTAGGCAGCATGGTGCCAATAGGTTCATGAGATGTCTGCTTCAGAGAGATTCTACAGGGACTAGACGAGCTGTCTGTGTGTGTGTGTGTGTGTGTGTGTGTGTGCGCGCATATGCACATGTACATCAGCAACAGATGCAGGTTAAAGTAGCTGAATGCATTTTTTAGAAGGGGTGTCCACAAACATTTGGACTTCTAGTGTATAAGAGACAGATTGCTGTTCTTGTAAGTTGCTAACTGCCCTCAACACTTTACACTGAACAAAAATGGACACAACCTGGCTTCTTTACAGTACAAAATATAAGAAGGCAGAGATGGTACCAAAAAGGATAAGAAGAATGGTGCAAACTAAACAAGCGGAGGAGAGCAAAGCTGTTATGGAAATGGTGATCCGAAAGTGAAAGCAGAAACTATTGTTAGAGATGTCAGGTTCTTTGAAGCAGAGGCAGGAAGGAGGGGAGGAAGAGCGTGGGGGAAAAAAAATTAGAAATTGATTGCATCTACAGCGTGCATGTCCTCGCCACTTTTTAACAAGGCCTTAAACGAAAACCTCTTCAGTTCTCCCCAATTAGCCACAATTAATCATAAGCTGTCAGATAGCTGGGTACTTTATGAAACCCCATACATAAAATATAAAGCCCTGTCAGAGATTCAATGGAATCCAACTCTTTTGCCAATTCTACTCCGTCCTTTTTTCCCCCCCTCCCTCCCACCCATCTCTTTCAAAACCGCCAGTTTCTCTGATTGTGTTTGTTAAGCAAAGAAATAGCAATTTGTATGGTGATGTGCTAATGGAACCTGCTATCTTGTCTGCGCACAGCTTCTCATTAAAGCCTAAAGTTTCATCACAGCAAAGCTTCCAACTTATCAGAGCAACAGATGAGATGGGACGATAAGCGTTCAAAGCGCGGGAACAAAAAAAAAAAAAAAAAAGACTTGGGGAAACAGAACAGAGAGACAAAGAAAAAAAGAAGCAACTTTGGAGGAGAAAGTCTGATTATTATTTTTTTGGTAAATGGATTTATTCCGAGTTTAACAGGCGCTGTGATTACGAGATACTCTGCAATGTCATACTTATTTCCATATTATGTTTAATTAAAGATTTGGTTGTCAACATGTCGATGCTTTTCCGTCCCAGTGGCAGTGCTTTTTCAGAACTCAGACATGCTGCGGCTTTAGCAGGCTTTCTTTAATGGCCTGAAAATTCTTCTTGCGCTCGCTCGGAATTGGGGCCACCTAGTTCAAGTTCAAAGTTAACAAGGAAAAAAAAGATGCTCAGGATGCTCAGAAAAAAAAAAGGGGGCGGGGGTGCAAAAAACCATGACAACTTGTGCAGGAACTCAGTCAAAGACAGGTGAAGTCCTAGCGGAACGCTCCTCTTATCGTAACCCTGACCAAATCTGAGCAAAAAAAAAAAAAAAAAAAAAAAAAAGAATTTCCATGACCTCTTATTGTGTATTCATGTGGGACACGAGAGCAGCTGTTCTCTGTGGAGGCCGTTCTCCGTGGATCACATTGAATAAAAGACCAATACTTCACACACAAATTTCAGAACAATGAGCGGCTGCGATTCTAACTGTGGAACCTTTTCTGGAACCATGAAGCAACATTTCTTCTATTTCCTTCTTCATAATAGAGTGGATGCATTGACATCAGGTTCCCGCTGGAACACGTCCCTTTATTCGGACTGAGTGGAAAAACCTTCTGCAGAATGGCTTCAGCATTTATTAGGGAAAACCTCAAACCAAGAGACTATCTCCTCAAGTTAAAGGCAGTTGGACTCGACAGTAGTCCATCCAAATGACCAAAGAACCAACGGTCCATGGACAGCGATGTGTAGCCAGGAACGTCCAGCTAACTGAGGCTCAAATCACACCCATCTAGAGGATAAAAGTGAAGGACCTTAGGAGTGTTTTCTGTCATTTTCAGGCTCATTTAGTAGACTGCTTCATCCAGGTTTTGCTTGCTTACCCTTTTAATCGCACTTAGCATGTTGCTAAATTCACAACTTGCTGGGCTTGTTTTTAACCCCACCTGTTTTCAGAGCGTTACTTCACAACTACGTGAGCTCCCACACTCGTTTTAGTTCCTGGACTCCAGAATTCCAGTAATCCTTTCGTTTCTCTTTGCTTGAGCTTTCAGCAGTCTGTTAAAGGAGAGCTCTGAATTCCGGCTGAATCTGTTTGTACAGTCAGTCACACAACAGCTCTTTGCCATTTTATGTTTCAGTGGCATTTACACTCAATTCTAATGCTGCCATTCAATCTTTTTACCACTCAGTAGGTGTTTTGGCAGTGACTTCCGCTGCCGGTGATGTCACATGCATACCAGCAATATGACAGCAAGTGAGGTCCACTTTCTCATTATTACCTTTAGTTAAGAATATATGATTTTTCTGAATAATTTCTGAATAAATATAGTGAAATTCCACTTGCATTGTCTGACACAAAAGGATGAACATAATTTCTGTAGTTTAAAAAAAATCCCAGATTTAATTTGCAAGTATTGGTACAGTACTGATGATACAATTTAGTGTGACATGATCTGAAATACAATACGATGCAATATGGTACACAACGTGTTACACTGTAATGTGATGCAATGTAATATAACAGTGTAATATGTGATGTAATATTATGCAATATTATTCTATATAATGGTATACAATATGATGTCATACAATGCAATGTGATATGATATGGCGTGATACAATATAATGTGTTGTGATGCAATATAATACAACGTGATGATGTAACATGATACCGTGTCATCCAAAAATGTGATACATTACAATACAATGCGATCTTATGTGATATGATGCAATGTCATACAATGTGATTGAATGTGATGCAATACCATCTGTTTATAATACAACGTAATATGATGTAATGATGCAAAGCAATACACCAGTGTGATAATGTAATGTGATACTATACAATATGATGTAATATGATATAATATGCAATGTAACGTGTTGAGATGCAATATGATACAATGTGATATGATGTTATATGATGCAATGCAATACAACAATGTGATATGTGATAAAATACAATGTGATTGAATAAAATACAATGTGATACAATATGGTATGAGATACAATGTAATACGATACGTTGCAATGTAAAACAATGTGATATTATGTGATGTAATATGATACGATGTGATACAATGAAACAATACAATATGATGTGGTCCTATGTGATATGTATACAATATGATGTCATAAAAAGCAATGTGATGTAATGTAATACAACACCATAAGATGTGATCTGTGCAGTGTAATATGAGACAATGTGATACAATATGGTATGACAAGATATAATATATGATGTTATATGATATGACATGTGAAGTCACATACAATATGATGTGATATGATCCAATTATGTAGGATGTAATGCCATGTAATATGATCTGATTTAATACAATGTAATTTAATATAGTGGGATACAATACAGTTTATCTGAGTAGCATAAATACAGATAGCATAAAGTAGTGCAGTCTCATCAGCAGTGAGTTTCATAGTCAAAAAATACTAAAGCTAACCTTGATCTAAGAATCAAACATCGTATCAAACCTGTATATTGTTACATCCCTAGAAGATGACATGTAGAAAAGATAGCAACACTTTGTTGTTTGTATACTTCCATATCCAATTACATAAAGGATGAGCAAGCCGCCACTGCAGCTGCTGCATTATTGACGATCACATAAAATGGTGTGTAGTTCAGGCCCATAAGCGGCCCGGAGAGTTGTTCAAAGAGATGCTTTAGAACTCGACCTAGTGCGCTTTGATCTATAAGAGTGATCTTAGCTCTGCCCCGCGTTACGATAGAGAGATCGTTCTCACAGCAAGCGCTCATGTGCACCATTTCATCAAATTACATTTTCATTTTACGTTCTATAAATCAGCAGGATTGCGTTTCCACTGGTGGATTTCCGCAATCAGGCTGGACTGCATGTGTACCTCCAAAATAACACCTCTGTTTTTGACTTCAGAGTATTTTAAAATGAGGAAATTTATGCAGCAGAGTTGGAAACTGAAGAGCAGCAGCTGTTGAAGAGTGACTCCAGCATAGACAAATTCAGCGTAGTAGAACCTCATGCTGGAGCATTCACCCTGCCTTCTTGTTCTGTTAGTGAGTGAATGAGCTTGGCAGGTTCTTTCTGTTCACCGTGGATCACGCTGAATAAAAGACCAATACTTCAAACACAAATCTCAGAACGATGAGCGCTGCGATTCTAACTGTGGAACCTTTCTCTGGAACCATACAACAGCTTTTCTTCTTCATAATAGAGTGTATGCATGGACGCCACGTTCCCGCTGGAACACGCCCCTTTAGTCGGACTGAGTGGCAAAACCTTCTGCGTTTATTAGTGAAACCAGGAATGAACCAAGCAATTATCCGCTCAAGTGAAAGGCAGTTGGACTTGACAGCAGTCCAACCAAATTACCACAGTGATGTGTGGCCAGGACCATCCAGCTAACTGAGGCTCAATCCACCCAGGTTTAGAGAATAAAACCTCATATCTGAGACCTTACAAGTGTTTTTGACTGTTTCGACAGACACATTTAGTAGACTACGAGATACAGAGTTGTTCAAAGAGATGCTTTAGAACCCAACCTAGTGCACTTAGTGACCTATAAGAGTGATCTTAGCTCTGCCCCATGTAATGATAGAGACAGCAAGAGCTCATGTGCACCACTTTACATTCTAGAAATCAGCAGGATTGGATTTCCACTGGTGGATTTCCGCAACCAGGCTGGACTGCATCTGTACCTCTGTTAAATAACACCTCTGTTTTTGACTTCAGAGTATTTTAAAATGAGGAAATTAATGAAGCAAAGTCAAAAACTGAGGAGCAGCGGCTGATAAAGTGTGACTCACAAATCCAGCATAGCTAATTTTATGGTAGAACCTCATGCAGAAGCATTCACCCTGCCTTCTTTCTTCTGTTGAATGAGGTTGACAGGTTCTTGAACTAGATAGAGGCAACTGAATCACTTCTCCCCCCTGTGGGCCTATCTCCACGATTCACTTTTCTAGTGGTCTTTTAAGTGGTATTCCATTTACAAAACCATTAAACGCTTTGTAATGTTATCTTTTAAATCTGTAATTGGAGACGGCAACTTTCTCATGGCGTTTTGGAGCTGGAAAAGCACACATAAATATAATTCCAATTAGCAACATTGCCTCCTTCAAGAGAAAACTGTGTCCAAATAAATAGTTGTTAATTACACCCACGGAGAATACATCTTGGATAACTGGTAATTAAAGACGCTAATTAATTCAGCTTTTTCATCATTTTCCGCTTCTTCTCCTTTCAAGGGTGGAGAAAAGGGAAAAAAACACCCCATCTCTTTGTGCGATTTTGAGAAGGGATCTCTTCTGTGTTGCCAAACCCATCAAAAATGGCATCCATTAAAAAAAAAAAAAAAGAGATACAAGGTCAGTCTTTCAAGATGACTATTTAATCAGCCTCATGTTAGCATCTCAGTCCCATGAGGGTTTAAGAGAGTGGAAAGACTGCGGATCGGGATATTTAATCTGAGCATGAAATAAACTTCCAAATAAAAAAAATAAAAAAGGTCTTACCACTCCCAAGCAGATGATTCGAGCAGCATGGGACCACTTGACCTCATTTTTTTCCCGCAGGGGAGGGTGAGGCTTGTGGGACTGTGCTGGTGCTTCAGTGGGCCGCGGACGCCAAGTTCTCGTATTCTTTAGAGAGATGTGGGCAGCCAACAGCTCAGCTTTCAGCACCGTCCCGTGGACTCACAGCCGGACTTGAAACTCTGCAAACCCTGAAGATGCGTGGATGTGTCTCTTTATTACATTTTAATGAACTAAAGTGGCTACACTCTTACAAATGAAGGTGCTACAAAGGGTTCCCTGGAGCGGTTCCATAGAAAAAAAACACTTTTATGTGTGTGTGTGTGTGTGTGTGTGTGTGTGTGTGTGTGTGTGTGTGTGTGTGTGTGTGAAGAACCTATTAAAGCATCTAATGTAAAGGCCCTTTGTAATGTGAGGCTGAAGCTCCTTTAAACTGGCAAACAACAAAACAGTTGTAAAGAAGCTTGGAGGTTTAAAGAACCTTAATGTCATGTAATAATTCTCTACCAATTTAAAAGGTACTTCATATCTACTTACATCTCCTTTACAAACATGGTTCTTTATGGAACCAACCACAGTTCTTCTATGGCATCTCTTAAAGAACAATTTCTAGCACCTTCATTTTTATTTTAGTGTACTCACTTAAGCATAGTAGCTGGTATATCAGGCATACACACTTACAATTTAACTTTATGTTCCCTAAATACGTGTGTGTGTATGTGATTTTCTTCATATAAAATGAAGCTCCAAGCTATTTTTACTGCCAATTATCCCACCAGTCTGTAGCTCCCCAGGAGGATAAGGACTTAACACTCGTCTCCTCCGATACATGTGAAGCCAGCCACCGCCTCTTTATGAATTGCCGGGCAGCCTTCATGTTTGGAGAAAAGTGCCGGGTCCCATGAGTGCCAGGTCTCCAGCTAACAGACTCTTGTACCCACCAACATCGCTTGAGGGGAGATAGTGCCATTTACCCACAGCCAATTGTGCTCTCTCTGACTCTGGCCACTGATAGCAAAGCAGTATGGCTCAAGATTTACACTCACAACCCCTGGGTCATAGTGCTGGCATATTACACCACTAATGCTTAAAGAAGCTCCGCATTTACCAGTTGGTTTAATACCAAGGATTTCCTAGAAACATAGACCCAGGTCAGGGATTTTTTAAAAGGGGTACCATATTTATTCCGGTAAGACCGACAGAGCAGTGCTCTGGACTGGTCTGGAAAGCAAAATGAAAACCAGAGACTAACTTTGTTCTACTAGTTTAGGAAGGTTACATTGGGGTTGGAGAAAACCACTTCACTCAGTGCAAACTGATTGATTTTTTATGCCATGTCTAAGGTCTGAGTCAGAGTGTACCATCTTTGCCCTTGTAATGCGTGGGGTGAAGCAGGGTTTGCATAAAGGCCTTATTAGGGCTGAACTAATATTCACCTTCCAGGGAACAGGCATGTGTTGGAAGAGGCAAGCAGGCAGGTTTACCACAGGCAAATCCAAAAATCAAAGCACAAAATAAACAAAGCAAAGGGTCAAGGCGGAGAAACCAGCAACCACAGCTCAGCATTCAGGTGGAATAATCCAGACTTCACACAGACAGAGCGCAAACGGGTCTGGAAAACTTGTGATCTGCATCAGGTGAGGGGTGGAGCTTAGAGGAACCTTGCTGTGTCATGATGTGTCCTTGATAAGGCCTTGTTATCGTAGCATGCTCAGCTAAGTTGTGCGGATGGTTGTTACATATTGTGTGGCTGGGGCAGAGACGCGGCTGATGCGGGCAGTGCTTTGCTGTTAGGGATGCATCGAGGCGCTTTGGGGTATACAATGCAAGAATAATGTGGTCATAAGCATCTCTGACCACCTCCAAACGTGGTTTGGGTGATCGCATTGGATCCTAAGGACGCACTGTACCCCATTCACATCTATACCTTGTGCTGGCCACTTATGATTGCATCATCCAGGAGGCATGTTAATTTTCAGTGTAAATTTTAGAAAAATCTTCATGTCAAATCTTAATAAAAACGCTGACTTCACAACGCATGCCTGTTTCTGGCTGAATCTCAAATACCTCCTTACTCCCTTAATAGTGAGCTACATCACTTATAAAAGTACAGCTAGATTTCAGGTTTGCACATATGAATAAATGTAAATACTGCTCTATTACAAATATAATAATGCTCTGTTTACCTCTAAAGGTTTCTCCCTCTCGCCCTACAGGTGCTGGTCATAAAATTAGAATATCATGAAAAAGTTGATTTATTTCAGTAATTCCATTCAAAAAGTGAAACCTGTATATTATATTCATTACACACAGACTGATATTAACTATCAAAATTAAAAGAAATAAACACTTAAAATATCAGTCTGTGTGTAATGAATGAATATAACATACAGGTTTCACTTTTTGAATGGAATTACTGAAATAAATCAACTTTTTCATGATATTCTAATTTTATGACCAGCACCTGTTATGGAGATTTTCCTTACCACTGTCACCACTGACTGGCTTAAAAGTTTGGGCTCGGACCTGAATCTCTGTAAAGCTGCCCTGTGACAACATCTGTGCTTAAATGTGTTCTAGTTTTTGGTTTGAACAAAGCAGAACAGGACCTTTAGGTTTAGTGTTGCCATCTATAACATAAAAATCACTGACCGGTGAAGTGGACAGCGCTGATTATCTGGTTCCAGTGGTTCCTGTCAAGTGGTGGGATCTACATCTTCGGTAGGAAGTGAGCAGTCAGTTCCTGAAGTTGATGCATTGGAAGCAGGAAAAATAGGCATTAGCATAAAGTCTAAACTGTGACGACTGGACAGCTGGGTCAGAACATCTCTTGTGGGATTTTCCCAGTATGTGGTATTGGTGCTCAGTAACTACCAAAAGTGCTCTAAGGAAGGACAACTGGTGAACTGGGAGCAGGGTCACTGGTGTCCAAGGCTCACTGATGTGATCCACTAAGACTCTGCTGATAATGCTTTGGTGCCAGATATCCCAGGACAGCTTCAGAGCTCTTAGGGCTTCATGCCTCGACACATCAGAGCTCTTTGGCGGCACAAGGGTGGCCTACATACATTTGGAAGCTGGTTTTAGTTGATCTGTGGATATAAACTGTTATCATTCTTAAAGTGGCTTATTGGCCGTTATGATGAGCCTTAAAATAAAAATAAAAAAAATAGAGACCTCTTCTTCTTGGTAATTTTGCCACCAGGTTCATGCAATATCCCCTTGTTGTGATGTCATCGCTCATCAGCACTCAAAGCTTTCAGGTGGTTTAAACCACATCCGAGCCAAACGAGTTTCAATGTGCTTTTAACAGTAGTTTGGAAAAGAGAACAGTCCTGTCCTAATTTAAGAAAGACACTTTGATGAAAAAAACAGCCCAGGTATTATTAAATAGCTGTTATGTATTTTTAATTGGAAAGATAAAAAGAATTGAAAGGAAAATTGAAAATCAAACACTCAAACATCTGAATAGAATGGCACTGCCATTGTTCTCGTGACGCGTTGCCACTCAGTATTCACACACAAAGTTAGTGGTTCTGTATTTAGAGTCTCGACCATTTATAAAGGATGATTTCAGTGCTTAAGTGGATCAATGGTTCTCCTCCATGTTGGAAGACCTGTTGTATAAATCCCTATTCAGACATGCACAGTAACCCAGAACTTTTCCGGACATTTCCATTCTCACGTTACCGGGAGGAGCTATATGTGTGAACGAAAACGTCCGAGTCAGTTGTACTGGACATTACCCGGACTTTATCCTGCCAGCCCTGTAGTACAAAGTCCAGGTAATGTCCAAATGAGCCCAAGTGGGAATAGTAGACATGGATCAATCAGTGCTTTTGGGTCCGGTACCGATCGCCAGCCGTCTTTCAGCTTGATCGGTTGAGAGATACCAATCGAGGGCAGGGCTGGATGCCACATTAACCTTTCCAAGCAAATGTCCGTGAATTTCCCGTCCATGAATTCTTTTAGCTTCCCGACTGCTGGTCGTGGTTAAGTGTGGTCTGCACTGCCTTCTGTTGTGTGGTTAGCAGTGTTTGTTAGCTCTGTTGTGTTCTGCTACTCGCGCACTGGTTGGGTTGAGTGATGTACTCTCGAGAAGGTTGATCCGGTTAGTGGTGTTAAAAGTCTTTACTAGTTTGACACATTCATTTGAGACAGACACAGTAAAAAACCCAGACTGGAGACATTTAGCACATGGAGCGGAGTACAATGCTCGTGCTAATGGGATTCTGCTGCCATGCTCGAGCTTTGTAGCTCCAGCTTTGCAGCGCCTGATCGGCTCTCAGCATTGACTTATGGAAATAATATTAGAGAAATATCGGACATTGCCGAGCCCATATTTTGGTAAAAAAAATGGCAGATTAATTTTTCAATCTCTAGTGAATAAAACAGGAATGTTTTCCAGAGAACTCACACAGGCCGTGTTGATGATGTGAAAAAAAGGTGAAACCCCAAAGTAGTGCACTATATAGTGAATAGGGCCTAGTTTCAAACACAGCTCAAGAGCCTATGCTATTTCTGTACCATACATTTTTGCATCACGCTGTGTCTAAACCATGAGAAATATTTCCTCAGGTTCATTTGACTGCCATTGTTTGTATATTAAAAAAAAAAAAAAGAAAAAAAGAAATGACCAGGCTCTACTTTGATGTGGATAATTGGTTACATTTCTACTATCAAATGAGGAAATATTTATTAATTTAAAAAAAAAAAATAATAAAAAAAAAAAAAAACCTGTAGGACCAAGGTTAGTTTATCAAACAATGGTCTCTGACTCCTCAGGTTAATTTGGCCGCCATTGTTTGTAAAGAAATAACCTGTCTTTACTTTGATTAGTTACTTTCCTACTATCAAATGAGGATTTATTAATTTAATTATTTGTTCATTTATTTATTCAACATGAAAACTCAGGACTAATTTTAACACCACTGTTAAAAATAGCCTAGCTCAAACTTGATTGGTTACATCCCTACTCAAAGAGGAAATGTTTATTTGTTTATTTAATTAATACATTTTGAGTTTAAAGGTAAAGGTGCACATATTTGAAATGTGTCCTCTGCATTTAACTCATCTGTGGTAACACACACACACACACACACACACACACACACACACACACACACACACACACACACACACACTCCACACTCCACACTCCAGCGCCCGGGGAGCAGCGAGGGTAAAGGGCCTTGCTCAAGGGCTCAACAGTGGCCGCTTGCAGAGCCCGGGAATCAAACCCACAGCCCTGTTATCGATAGCCCGGTGCTCTAACCGCTGAGCCACCACTGCCCTGAAAGAGTCCTGAGTTGCAAACACCGGCGCTCAAATTAACCTGAGGACTCCGGGACCATTGTTTGATAACTAAACTTTTTAAAATAAATAAATAAATAAATAAATAAATAAATAAATAAATGTA
>NC_132902.1:21934445-21981945 GCF_030463535.1 Salminus brasiliensis
TGCTGAATGCAGTCAAATCTAGTAGAAAGCCTTCTTCATTGGTCAGTAGAGACAATTACCCCAACAAAATCCCCTTGATTTCAGAAGAAACAATGAACGAGCAGGTGTCCCAATACTTTTGTCCATATAGTGTATTTGTGCAAACGTAATCTTTGCTTCTTTTCATTATGTGCAGGCGAAGGCTCAGTCTCTGTTCCTGTCATTGTTTTACTCTCAGTGCTTGAAAGTGTGCCTATTAACCACCCACTCTGCGTGCAGTCATGTCAGCCCCTGCTGTATCGCTCAGCCGGGCTTTATGTAACATAGAACACGTCATGTGAATTCACTTCTGTTAGGGCTTCACTTCTTGTTCTCTCTCGGCTCATTCAAGCATCCGTCAATCAATCAGTCATTCGAAGATTCTGAATACTAACTGTACCTAATGATTTCTGGCCCTGTACTCTATTCACCATTGACATTCACACTCACTCACCGGGTGTTTACTCTGTCCTCAAGACCAGCGGTGAGCGAGTTTAGGGAAGCACAAGCTCTGTTGGCACCCTCAGCCGTGCTTTCAGGCCTGCTGATGGAGGACGAGAGTGAGATGGCCAGATGAGATGAGAGAGTGGTGAGGATAGAGGTGTGAAATACCGTACGCTGGTGGCATCTCCAGAATGAGCTTCAGCATTCCTGCTGCTGTAGTGCTGGGCTAAAGCTTGTAAAGCCTGCTCTACCTCACTCAGTGTTGCTTCACCTCGTCCAGATTGGGATCAGTGTTTCCTCCTGAAGCGACTCAGGGCTTCCAACACCTTTATTTCCTGTGTTTAAAGGTACAACACTGTGTTTGAACATCTGATTTGGGAACAATGCACTGAATACTGCTGTGGTCAGTAAACAAGGCCTGTGTCAGTCAATATGAAGAGAAGGGAGCTTCTCACATTTCACTCTTCATATCTACAGTAGTCACCCAGCCAAATATATAACCAGTGGTTTTCCTGCCAAGTTGTTGAGAGTCCTGAAATACGGCAGCTCAGCTGTAATGAAATCACCATTAGAATTAGGTAGATGTTGCTTACTAATCATTATTAGGCTGTTAGGGTTTCCAAAACTGATACTGCCATGGGAAAATGAACCTTCTCACCAATAGCATTGGGCTTTTCTTATAGTACCCAACTTTTAAAGTGGTTGCAGGTTAAAAAAAGAAGGGGGCCCTATTTTAGCGTTCTTTTGGCGAACCGTCAACCGCAAACAGCGCAGCTTGATTTAGGCCGGCAGTGTGTCTTTGCTATCGTAGATACTAGATACACACAGAACAGACATTTGACATGCATCAGACACGCTGAATTCCATGGTATACAGTATTAACGTTATACCACCTAACCCTACTATGCACCAATATGCAAATTGGGCTGCTATTAATTTATTGATTGAAATCATGTGATTTTCTTGTGAAAAGTTGGACCAAATCTACTTAAATCAGCTTTACAGAGAAATATATCATAGTTATGTATTTATTTAGGTTTACAAATGAAGTAAAATGAGTATAATGTAGATATATTAGCTGAAGTGCCATGCATCTGTGTGCTGGTACGAGGCAGAGACAACTCATCCAGATGGCAACGCCAGTGATGCCAGTCATGCTGCCCCAATTTACTGGAAGTGTTCCCACCTCTGTCTGCTGCCTGTGTGAATTATCGCGCATTACTGTATTCCTGCTGATGTCCAATTATGATATTTGTGTCGCAGTTCAGATGTTTTTGTGACATTGTCAAGTGTATTTTTTTTTATGTTTAAAGCAACAATATGAAAATATGTAATTTTAAAATACCGCCCTAATTTTGTGAAATCGTCAGCATTTTAAATTCCACAGTATACAGTATTAACATTATACCGCCTAACCCTACTACGCACCAATATGCAATTTGGGCTGCTATTGATTTTCATGTGATTTTCATGTGAAATATTGTACCAAATCTACCGGAATCAGCTTTACAGAGAAATATATAACAGTTATGTATTTATTTAGGTTTACAAATGAAGTAAGATGAGTATAATGCAGATGTATTAGTGCTGTATCCCAGTCTCACCTAAACATCCTGCTAAGTAAATGGTAATGGTCAAATCTAATCTAATGACGATATGGCTCTCCATGCGATGACCTACAGATATGGATATGAGTTTGATATCATTGTGTGTAACTAATAGAAGTAAGTCACATAAGCAGTGAATGCAAAACAGTGTCCATATTTGGGCTGTAAAGAGTCAGGGGTGAATAGTAGGTGTTGAAATGTGCAGCAGTCTGCAGTTTTAGCTGTCGTGCAACACAGTGGACCTCAAAAACACTGTATCCCAAGACAGTCAGAGAGAGAGCCAAACCCTAATTTGTATGAAGTATGAAGCAAATGACTTGAGGTTTGCGTTAATAGTAGCCCTTTAGAAAATCTATAATTTAACCCCTTACACTGGTAGAACCATGCGTGACCTTCTGTTTGATAGTGTTTATGGATTAATTAGTTACTGTAATTCATATATCATATTATTAATATACTAGAAATGAAGTCTTATCATTAATAACTATTAGAAACTATAGGCAAGTTTTCTGAACAGGGATTAGGCCTAGTCCTGGACTATGCACCATTCTAATTGAAGAATATTATTATTATCATTATTATTATTATTATTATTATATTTATTCAATAATTGCTATTTGGGTGTAACTGGGACCTTGAGATCTCAATTCTGTTCCACCCCATGTACCACAGGTGACACAAATAACAATAAAGCCTCCTTGAATTATCCACTGAAGGGAAAGTGTAGACCAGGACTTTGCTTAAGTTTTTGGGATTGGTTTGGTTAAATCTTGGATTAGGTTAAGTCTACGGTCAGTTTTAGGCTTTGAATTAGGGGGATTTGGTTCAGATAACATTCAGGCTATTATGAATAACAAGTTTGGTCCCCAATAGTATAGTGAAACAAGTCTGTGTGTGTTTGAGAGAGAAGCCTCTTAGCAGGGACAAGGCCCCCTCAGTTAGCTGAAGTGCCATGCATCTGTGTGCTGGTACGAGGCAGAGACGACTCATCCAGATGGCAACGCCAGTGATGCCAGTCATGCTGCCCCAATTTACTGGAAGTGTTCCCACCTCTGTCTGCTGCCTGTGTGAATTATCCTGCATTACTGTATTCCTGCTGATGTCCAATTATGATAATTGTGTTGCAGTTCAGATGTTTTTGTGACATCGTCAAGTGATTTTTTTTATATTTTAAAGCAACAATATGAAAAATTTGCAGTTTTTGCTCCTGGGCTCCCCCTACAGTTGGGAAGGATAATTTGTGCTTTAAGCAAACACTAAATGCAGCTAAACATTACTTCTGGACGAGCTGAGAGATACAGAACCATCACTGAAAGTTAAAGAAGCATCTGGACTGAGGTGGTAGAGTAGGACTATAGAATTTTACACAAATATGACTGTGAGTGTTGTCCTGCCTGCTTCACCAAAGTTGCATAGTGCAGTTAGCAGTGTGCTGAGCCCAGAGTAGCAACAACGATGATCTATATCTTTATTATTTATCTATAAATTAACAAATGCTTCATGATGATTTTAAAGCTACTATTTTAAGGTAAAAATGTTACAAATTGTTGCTTTAAAGTTCCCGTAATTCCTGTAATCCAGGTTTTTTTTAATCTACAAACATTTTTACTTACATACATATAACATTTTTGTTAAAACACGTGATTTGTCCAACAATACCAATTTAATGCTGATAAATGACACATTTGCTGTTCCAAACCTTGCTATTGCACCCCCTAGAGGTTGGAAATTCAGCTTTGCTGCACTATAAGTTAATTGTTACCTCAACCGATAATGAAAATCTGAGTGTTTTTCCCTCGATTACATAAGGGTGGGCTGCAGCCTTCTAAATGTTGTCGTGCCTAGCGTAGCCCATTCCTCACTAAGCCCCGCCTCCACTTATTCATTATCAACCCCCTAACTGCATTTTTTTTTATGTGCTGAGAAATGGGGAGTTTGTTGTTAGGATATGTGGGTTTTGTTAGAGTTCATTAGGCTTTTTAAATCTTTATTTATTAATAAACCTTATTTATTACTCAATACTCATATAACTAACAGTTCTACACTCTCTGTGTTCACACAAGGCAAGGCAGTCTTTTATTACCTGCCCTGCTTTACCGTCCAATCTGTCCATGTTCCTTTCATTTTCCTGTAGTTTCCCTGTAGCTGAGGAGGAGAGTATCACCCTGGGCTTTTCGGTTTGGTGGGGTTTGGTGCTCAGATTACTGCACACACCCAGGTGCCAGCACCCGAGCTCGATGTCAGAGTTTCTGGTGAAGCTCATTGCCGCAGTGTAACAGGAGACTGGAGAGTTATAGGGAAGCTTGCCAAGCGAACACGGGGCTGCAGCAAGCTTATTGACCCGAAGCCGCTTTGCATGTTGTGGGCTGACGCACTCAAACCGTGAACAAGTAGGGTGGGGGGCTTTTAACAAACGACTCAGTCTAAATCATTTATAAACTCTTGCCAGCTGCCGGGGGGTTGTGTATACGTACAGTGTTGACTGGTGGAGTGAAAAAAGTGCTGCGTCTGAATTCCAAACTACTTACAGTAGACTTTTCAGATTTAATTCTGCAATTCCTCACAGATTTATTGTAATTCATGGAAGCACAGTGTTCCTGGAATAGTTAAAAAATGGGATTTAATGAGTTGACATATGCTGTATTGCAATTATGCTGTTACATATTTCTATATATTTCTGCACACACCACTTTGCGCTCAGACTGGACGTAGGCTGAATGCTGCATGGACTCTCATTCTAGGCTGTTCTAGGCTCATTCTGACAGCTGAAGAAACAGAAGTGATGTGAGAGTAGGATATGGACATATACTGTATTGCAATTATGTCGTTACATATTTCTATTGCATATTTTATGGTTCTGATATGCCTTGGGAATTACTGTGCTCTAAAAAAAATTAGTCCCCCCCCCCCTCAGAATATTTGAATTTGTGCATATTTTTCACAAATGAACACAAATGCTTGGTACTTTTTGGTGACTTTAGTTTGCAAGTTATCAATTACACAATGTTCAGGGGTGAAAAGGTACCCCCTCCTAATGCAAAAGAATGTGTAATAAATTAGGATCAAATATCAAATACATGCTAGTGTGAAAGCTTACGCCAATAATCACTGTAGAAAACAGAAAACCAGCAACACTTGATAACTGGAAAATTCCACACTTCATCCTGATGAGCCAAAAACACACTGGTTACAAATAAAATTGTGGAATTCCCCAGTCATCAAGTGTTGCTGGTTTCACTCTTTTTTACAGTCCTTATTTTTTTTCCAAGCATCTTATTGGACATTGAAGTTGCACCAGCTCAGTGTTTTCCAGTTAATAATCAGCCTCGATTTAAGCCAGGCCTGTCCAGTCTAAATCTAACCATGGGTCTTTAAATCAGAGTGAGCTTTGCAGCACTCAAGTTGTCCAGTCCGGCACATCGAGCCACAGAAAAGCGAGTCCTGAAGACTCCAGGAGTTACAACATGATAATACAACCAGAGCACAGAGCCATACTGTGCAAATGGAGAACATTTGGAACAGTAGTCAGTCTTCCCAAGAGTTGACGCCCCTTTAAAATCTCTGAAAGAGCAAGGCCTAAAATCATCCAGGATATGACCAAGAACCCAAGAACAACATCAGCATCTTACTGCACCTCAGTTACGGTCAGTGTTCATAACTCAACCACCAGAAAAACACTGGGCAAGAATTGGGCTCATGGCAGAATAATAGTACAGTGGAAACCGTCGCTAACCAAGAGGACTATAAACATAGGTCTCAGGTTCGCCCAGAAACACCTAAGCTAAGTGTTCAAAGCTGTGCCCTATTCACTACATCCCCTACATGTGGATTTCCAGATCACGGCGTAGAGCACTATTGTAGAGAACGTGTATGAGCTCTATGACAGTCTGAACGTCGGCCTTCCCCAGAGAAGCTGCACACACATCTTCAGACCATGCAACGTGATGGATTATGGGTATTCCATGTCCATTTAGTGTTCATTGTTTGTACACTATATCTTACGGTGCATAATGGGATTGTAGTGGTGCACTAGAAGTTTGCACTACATATTACTACTAATACATAATACTACTACATTTTCAAGCACCACTTAAAAGTGGCGAACCCCCAAAGTAGTGCACTATATAGTGAATAGGGCACAGTTTCGGACACAGCTCTAGAGTTCTGGACAGCTGTATCTAAAGTGGGCTTTTTGGCTGGCATGGGCCCCGTAATGTCTGTTTTACAGCTATAACAGTATGAACCTCATTCCAGCTGTGAAACATGGTGGTGGTAGTGTTATATAGCTGCAATTGAGGGATCTATGAATTCTGGCATTGAGGTTTTCACGCAGGGGGGTTGGGTTTGACATTTCTTCCCCAAATTAATCACATTGTTGTTGGGTATTTTGTGCCCTCAGAATTCCCTTTCTTCACTATTCGATTTTGCTGTAAAATGTAATGTCATTCAGTGTTTGAAAAGTGCACAAATGCAGAAATCCAACTATAAAACCTTATAATCCCTTGAATATCCACGTGCTCTTATATGCCACAGGCTTATTTATGCAATCGTCTTCACGCACGCATGTCCTTGTATTCTTGTTTGCCGACATACAGTCGTCCTCTGTTGAACTTGCTTGAATAATGTAGAGCTTTAACCCACATTTAGTCACTTATGCTTAGCGTCATGTGGAATCTGGTAAGTGCTAGAGATTCCTTATTCATTTGGAATGGAGAATAGAAAAGGACTCGGGTCGGAGGTAATATGGGGCTTATGTTTCAAACAGGCCCTTAGCTGAAGGTGCTGTTGCTTTTATGGAAATTCTCAGTTTTCCCAGATCCTTCCCAAATTCCAGCAAGCTAGTGGTTTTCAGCAGTTTTCAGGCCAGGCCAGAATCCCTCATCCAGTTGGGAAGGAGTTTACCAGGCCGCCTTTGAACGAGAGTGAGTGTGTGTGTGTGTGTGTGTGTGTGTAAGAGAGAGAGAGAGAGGCATCAGGCCTGAGCTCTCTGGGGACAAGGCTATTTTTAGCAGGCAGTGTAAGATTTGTGCCCACAGGTCAACATTTTCCCTCTACATTTGACTCAGAATCATGAGCCAGTAGAAAGTGGCAGGCTGGCCTGGAGCAGGGAGGGAGCAGCCACACCGAAACTGACTGAAAACAAAGCTCACGCCTGCACACACCACTTTGCACTCAGGATGGACTCTCATTCTAGGCTCCAGCAGCACCTTGAGTAAAGTGATGGGTTCAGTTTTCCTGATCGGAATATGCGGATAATCCACTACATCAGCTACATCAGTGTTGTCTTTCAGGTCTTTGGCAGTATTCTATGTTGATTAAATTAATTTGACCCGTGTGGAAATGTACAGTACACTCTTAAAAATAAAGGGGCTACATAGGGTTCTTTGAACAGTGCCATAGAAGAATCACTTTGGGTTCTATAAAGGGATGTGAGCTGCCTTCTAAGACCTGAACTTTCGTGCCTTCTTTGATGCAAAGTCATCACTTATGTCATGCCGCCCCCACCCCATCTCTTTCCTCCCAGTGGGAGGCCTTCCCAGGCAGTAGCCCAGGTGCGGACTGTCCATTGGGAAGCTTGGGAATTTCCCTGGTGGGACAGTCATCTGAAGGTCAGCCTTTTTATTACTGGATGTGTAGAACAGAACATTTTAAAAAGGTTGAGGTAAGAGGAAGTAAAGGTTCTTTACCAGTGTAAAGGTTCTCCCCACTCACATCTCTTACAAAAATGGTTATTTATGGAGTTTATGGAGAGTCCACTCCACACACGTATGAAGGTGCTACAAATGGTTCTTGGAGTGATTCCACAGAAGAACCTTTTTTTTAAAAAGATATGGAATACTGTAGAACCTCAAGAACCTTTTAAAATAAGAGGACGTAAAGGTTCTTCATCAGTTTAAAGGTTCTCCCACTCACATCTCTTTTACATAAATTGTTCTTTATGGTGGTTATGGAGAGTCCGCACACTCTTAAAGCTGCTACAAATGGTTCTTGGAGTGATACCATAGCAGAACCACTTTTGGTTCCATAAACCGAGAGCCCTTTGTAGCACTTTTGTAGCACCTTTATTTTTAAGTGTATATGTACATTTGGATGAACTCCATAAAGAACCTTTTGTGTAAAAGAGATGTGAGTGGGGAGAACCTTCAGAGTGGTGAAGAACCTTTACTTCCTCTGATTTTTTAAGGATATTTCCTATTTCCTTCTCCAGAATTTCATCTCATTTACAAAAATGAGTGTGGACGTTTGAAACCAAATAAATGCCATAAAGAACCATTTATGTCAAAGAGATGTGAGTAGGAAGAACCTTAGAACTGATCAAGAACCTTTACACCCACTTCTATAAATATTTAAAAGGTTCTCCACACACATATTGTTTACAAAAAAGGTTCTTTATTGAACCAAAAGTGTTTTTTTTTATCTGAATGAACTGCATGAAGAACCAATTATGTAAAAGAGATAAACTAGTGAAGAACTCTTTCTCTCTCTCTCGCTCTCTCTTTCTCTCCCAATAAATAATCAATAAATTATTCACTATTAACAATAAATAATTCAGTATCTATGATAAATGATTCTGTATCCATAATAACTGATTCATTATTAACAATATAGTTCAGTATCTACAATAAATGATTCAGTATCTACAGTAAATAATTATATATTCAGTATCTATGATAAATAATTCAGTATCTCTGATAAATTATTCTGTATCTTTAATAAATGATTAATTATTAACAATATAATTCAGTCTCTACAATAAATGATTCAGTCTCTACAATAAATGATTCTGTATTCAGTATCTATGCTAAATGTTTCAATAGCTATTAAAAATGATTCAGTATCTACCATGAATAATTCAGTATCCACATGTTCTGGTGTGTGTGTGTGTGTGTGTGTGTGTAACCTCTGTCTTTGTTACTTATTTGCTTATTTATTTATGTATATATATATATATATATATATATATATATATATATATATATATATATTGTATTGAAATCTGGATGTGTAATGTTTGATGTTGTGTGTCTGGTACTGGAAGGGGGTGGGGTGGATGTGTTGTGTTTTCTGTAAAACAGTAAAACGACTGTGATAAAAAAATGTCTCTTCAACAATATTTAATCTCTTTTACAAAAATTTTAAAATTGAACCAAAATGTTTTTTCTGTGACGTCACTCTTTAGTTTAAGAGTGAGTGTGTACATTTGAATCTAAATGAACTACATACAGACCCTTTAAACTGGTGAAGATGCCAAAAAAATGTCCTTTTTTTAACCAAATGTGGTTCTTCTATGGCATCACTCCCAGAACCCTTTGTGGCACCTTTATTTTTTGAGGGTAGAAGGCTTTGTGTGCAGTGAAAGCTCTGTGCTGTATGCCTCTCAGCAGTGCTTTTCTTGGACTAACCATTTTTATGGGCAAATAAAAGGCGTTTGCCATTTTCCTGTCAGGTCTCTGTAAACAGACCTGATCACAAATGACTAGGTTGGCAGTTTCGCTGTGGGATTTCGACCCTAATGCAGGCTGGAGTGGAGAGATTTACCACACAGACAAAACTGTGGTTAATTGAAGTCTACTGGGACCAGACTGGGCTGGATACAGTAAAGATCTAAATGGTTGTGATAGATTTTCACAACTATGTGACCATTTCAACAAAAGATAACATCTCAAGCTGTTTTGCTGACAGTTGATTTGTTAGTAATCACACATTTGGATATGTGGCAACTTCGACTGACGTAACCCCCTTTCCCAGTCTTCCTCTCTCTCTCTCTTTTCTCTGACAAACTACAGTATATAGCATGGAGCTGAGAACATGTATAGTCATGTATCGGTATCAGTCAGCACTCAGTTACACTCTTAAAAATAAAGAAGCTATAAAAGGTTCTTTTATGTAATGCTATATGCTAAAGAACCGATATTGGTTCCATAAAGAAGCATGTTTGTAATGGAGATGAATTACTCAAGGAACCTTTTGTAGCACCGTTATCTACAATAAATGATTCACTATTAACAATCAGTGATTCAGTATCTACAATAAATAATTCACTATTAACAATCAGTGATTCAGTATCTACAATAAATAATTCACTATTAACAATCAGTGATTCAGTATCTATGATAAATTATTCAGTATCTACAATAAATGATTCACTATTAACAATCAGTGATTCAGTATCTATGATAAATGATTCAGTATCTAGAATAAATAATTCACTATTAACAATCAGTGATTCAGTATCTACAATAAATAATTCACTATTAACAATCAGTGATTCAGTATCTACAATAAATAATTCACTATTAACAATCAGTGATTCAGTATCTATGATAAATTATTCAGTATCTACAATAAATGATTCACTGTTAACAATCAGTGATTCAGTATCTATGATAAATGATTCAGTATCTACAATAAATGATTCACTATTAACAATCAGTGATTCAGTATCTATGATAAATGATTCTGTATCTACAATAAATTATTCACTATTAACAATCAGTGATTCAGTATCTATGATAAATTATTCACTATTAACAATCAGTGATTCAGTATCTATGATAAATTATTCAGTATCTACAATAAATGATTCACTATTAACAATCAGTGATTCAGTATCTATGATAAATTATTCAGTATCTACAATAAATGATTCACTATTAACAATCAGTGATTCAGTATCTATGATAAATGATTCTGTATCTACAATAAATGATTCACTATTAACAAGAAATGATTCAGTATTTATGATAAATGATTATGTATCTACAATGAATAATTTAGTGTCCAATACATATGATTTGGGATCTACAATACATGATACCATATCTATATTAAATGATTCTGTATCTACAATAAATGATTCACTATTAACAAGAAATGATTCAGTATTTATGATAAATGATTATGTATCTACAATGAATAATTTAGTGTCCAATACATATGATTTGGGATCTACAATACATGATACCATATCTATATTAAATTATTCAGAATCTATTATAAACCATTCAATTTCTACATTAAAATGATTCAGTGTCCATTATAAATGATCAGTATCTACAATAAATGTTTCAGTATTTAACTATGATCAGTATCTATGCTAAATGTTTCAGTAGCTACTATAAATAATCCAGTATCTGCAATGAATGATTTAGTATCCACTACAAATGATTCAGTATCTACAATGCATTATTCAGTATCTTTAATACCTGAATCAGTATTCACTACCCTTGTTTCAGCATTTACAATACATGCTTCACTGTTTACTTTAAATTATTCTTTATCTAGCATAAATAATTCAGTATCTACAATTAATTATTTAGTATCTGCTATAAATTATTCTATATCTACACTAAATGATTCAGTATCCACTACAAATGATTCATAATCCACTATAAATAATTTAGCATCCACTGCAAATGATTCAGTATCTACAACACATGATTTACTCTTAACGCTAAATGATTCAGAATCTAGCATATAAAATCTGCATCTACAATAAATGATTCAGTATCCACTACAAATAATTCAGCATCTACAACGCATGATTTAGTATAGTATCAACACGTGATTCAACATTTATAATACATGATTTGTATAAATAACTGAGCACCTACAATAAATAATTTAGTATCTACTATAAATGATTTAGTACCAACAATACATGATCCAGTATCCACTACAAATGATTTATAATCCACTATAAATAATTCAGCATCTACTATAAATGATTCAGTATCTACAAAGCATGATTTAGTATTTTTCAATACGTGATTCAGTATTCACTACAAATGTTTCAGTATCTACAATACATGATTCACTATCTACACTAAATGATTCAGAATCTACTATAAATGATTCAGTAAACAATGTGAAAATAATATGGAACCTATGTGGTTTGAGGTTGAAGGTTAAATCGTCTCGTGGGCCAAACAACCTGGATCAGGACCTCCCTAATTATAATCAGTGAAAAGATTCTTCTGACATTAAAAAAAATCAGTGTAGTCGAATTCCACTCAATCATTGCCACATGATGTGTCAATGCATTTTTGCAACCCTATTATTACTACAATTATCCTGCCATGACCTCCTCTCCCCCCTCCCCCCTGGTTCCTTCTCCATCTCTCTTTCCGATTCTCTCTCTCTCTCTCTCTCTCTCTCTCTCTCCGGTGCAAGGCCCATATTGTAGTACAGGGTGGAATCGGAGAAGCAGTGGAGATAGAAAACCACAGCTTTTCCTCTCCCGTTTTCCCATTGCTCTCTCTGCCTCAGAGACAGACGAACCCAGAGACCTGCACATGAGGAGCAGATAGTTTCCACATGTAACCACAGTGTTTTTTCTGCAGCGCCGACAACTGCAGGCCGGCCGAGGCACAAAGACAACAGCCAAGCATCATCATCATCGTCCAGCCTTCACTGCAAGCAGACGTGCATCCTCTCGCTGCTCATATCAGGGCCTGTCATCTACCATCCATCAAACACTCCTCACCCGGGTTTGAGTAAAAAAAAAGAAAAAAGAAAAACATCCGCAGCGGCCTTGTTAATGGCTCCCAGTGCAAAGTGCTGGTGATGCATTTCGCAGATCAGCCTGCTTTTCTAGGGGGGGCGAGAGGAGGGGAGCAGGGGGTGGCTGGATGTTTTGGTATGTGTGAGCACACAGCAGGGGCGCAGACGACCTCTAAGGATGTGTTTGCAGATAAGCACCCATGCAAAAAGATGATATTATGTGCTGGCCAGTTCACAGCGCGAAATGTTATGTTTTGTTTTTGTGGGATTCGAATCCATGTTAGCAGGCATAAGTTAACATGACCTAAAGGCAGCGGCTTTTGATGTGTGTCCAGCTCGTGTCCAATTTTAATATATCCTTACGAAGCTGGAGCTCCATAGAGACCCATGTCCAAATGTGGACACTTTTCTAGCAGATCAACGACAGAAAGGTAATGAGGCGGAATTCACCACCGTCACTCAGTCCTTTTTCTTCACATATAATAGGATCGATGACCGACTCACTTCTATGCCGAAGGCCGAGATGACTGTTTATTCGGTATGGCGTATGGGAATTTAGCACTGCGTAATTTAGCACTGCATCACAAACAGCTCAAACGCTTAACACTGTGTTGCTAGCAACATTAGACTACCACACAAACTCTCCTAAAGGACCTCCAGGCTGTTTTTTCATGTCCGCCTGATTTAAAGTAAAGCCGCTGGCTTCTGCCTTTGACCTCGCGGTTACAGAGGAGAGGCAGAGACACAGAGCTTTAACTACCTCTCTCTCTTTCTCTCTTTCTCTGTCTACACACATATACAGCACTTTCTGAATGCACTACAGTAATGACGAGAAGCTGAAGGCTTTCTGAGGTAGGTTTATCTGTCTCTTTATTAGTTAGTTCTGTTTTGCATAATATAAATATTTAATAATATAAATAATATTAATAATACATTTTATAATATTTCACTTTAGTTGTTTATTTATTTCATAATTATAAAGAATGTATATCAGCAGTAAAGTAAGTCACTGTTACCCTATACAGATAGGTCAGCTGTTTCTAAAAGGATTCTAGTTTATTAGTTCATTATAAAAATATATATTCATTATAAAAATATATAACATGAATAAATACTGTGATATACTGAAACCAACACAGTCTTAAAAAATACTGTGATACATATTTTCGGCCATATCACCCAACCCTATCCAGTAAACACTATTCTGACTCCAGGGTAAGATGCAGGTTAAGAGTGACATCAAACTGTAGGGATGCAGCAATATGGGAATTGTGGGCTAATGCAGATATGCAGTATTTCTTAAGTATAAGAAATATATATATAAGGTATATAAGGTACTGAATATAAAGGACTGTATCTATCTGCCAGCACTGAAGCATTTATCGAAAGCAGAAACCGATTTGTTTTTGTATTATTATATTATTTTCTATCAAAAAAGCAAATAACACAAATATTATAAATAAAATAAACAAAATGCAGACATTTAGGCACCCAGAACAACATTGCCTACACATTTCAATCTTAAAACATACTCCCAGCCCCAGTCAGTAAAGACTGTTTTGACTCTATGCCAGGTTAAGAATGACATCTTTTAGAGTTATAATCCACTGCTTGATGTAAAACAGCCTAATCCAGATGGTGAGTGTTCCAGAGTGGCAGATGAAGGCTTTATTCTCTGCAGGGTGCGGGCGGCTCGGGCACTTATGTAGGGAAAGTAGTGGATTAAGGAGGCTGTTTGGGGGGGTCTGAGATCAGTAAAGCCTGTATGACTTTAGGTTAAAAGATTAGGATTTGGGCAAAAGAGTCAAAAGATGTTGTTTAACGCTGTCCTAGAGGACGCCTCAGTGGACTACAGCTTCTATTTGAAGTCTGTGTGTGGTCGGCAGTAGATCTCCACAACAAACGAGCAGATTGTAATTACATTCCTTCATGCATTGAAATACAGTATATTGCACGTGTTTACTGTGGATACTGTTGACCAAAAGAACAGTTTATGTGTTTTAGTGAATGTCTTCATCAAACAGTTTCAGGTCACGGGAAAAACACATGAGGAAAATAACGCCTTAGCTCTCGCAAATCAGACGAAATGTATGTTTCAGCTGAAAGGGCTTCAGTGGAGACGCTACCCAGGAAGCTGAAGTTGCCTTATTTGTCATCTTCTTATTCAGTATGTCCAGCTCACCTTAAATGGTGGTTCAGTTACAGTTCTTGCTCCTGCACACCAGGTAACTGCTGCACCATTTAAGGTAAAATGGGAATGTCAGCCTCACCTGAAAGCTAACTAAATACTGTGCATTGTTTATTGAGAAATATTTATTTTCACATGCTATCACTGTAGTAATAGTAACAGTAGTAGTAATAACAGTAGTAGTAATAGTAACAGTAGTAATAGTGATAGTAGTAGAAGCAGTGGACGGCAAGTAATATAGTAGTAGTAACAGTAGTAATAATACCAGTAGTAGTACTAAAAGTAGTAGTAGTAATAGTAGTAATAATAGTACTACTAGAAGTAACTGTTGTAAAAGTAGTAATAGACGTATTAGAGGTAGTAATAAAATAGTAGTATTAATAGTATTAATGAAATACTAGTAGTAATAGTAGTAGTAGTTGTAGTAATAGTAATAGCAATTATAGTAATTTTAGTACTGTTAATAGTAGTTGTAGCACTAACAGTGGTAGTACTGGTACTAGCAGTGGAATTCGGCAGTCATATTCACCAGCATTACTGTGCAGGGATTGTTTAGATGAACTCTGTAGCGTATGTGGGAAACACAGTAACCAGTTTGGAGACCCCCCCCCCCCTACACACACACTATTTACCACAGTTATTTGCCCATGCTTGCTTGAATAAGAGGATGCTGTTACTGGCACAGACTAATACAGGCCTAGTCTGCGGTGGCACAGTGTTAAAGGTAATTACAGTATCATTTCATTGCTCTGCTATATGTTAAGTATTTGTTGTTGTTTTGGGGTTGTCATGGAAACATTTCAGACATTCTTTCCTGACATTTTATTAACTGATCATATTAACTGTCTCGGACAGCTTCATGTGTCTTTGCGTTGTCTGTGAAGCCATCCGTCCCATTCATTCACAGTGTCCTCACATCAAACGCTGCTGATAGAAAAGAGGCTTTATTGGCTGTGCCAGTGGGACCAGAGCCAGCAAGGATGGACGGAGACAGAGGAGAGTGCTTTGTTCATCGTGTCATTTTCAGAATTGACGAAATGAACCAGACTCCTTCATGTGAACGCTCGGCCTTTTTAGTCTTTTGCTTTGCCTGAAGTGAACAATTATACATTGTGTAGCCAAAGCAAGGCTCTATCAGCATGAATCAGAGCTGTAACCATTCAGGAAGATCAAGCAGTGCTTTTAGGATTTTCTGTTTCATTTTATTAGGTCTGTTATGTATAGGGATGCAGCAATATGGCAGTATTTCTAAACTACTGTATATAAAGTACTTTATATATCTGCTAATACTGAAGCATTTATTAAAAGCAGAAACTGAGACGTCCACCTGGTTTAGGTCCATTCTGTTCTGTTTATTTAGTTTCTATCACAAATGCAGTAAAATAAACACAATGCAGATATATACACAATATACACAATATCAACATTGTCTACATATTTAAAAAAAAAAAAAAAAAGGTTCTTT
The DNA here is from genome assembly GCF_030463535.1 of Salminus brasiliensis. NCBI lineage: Eukaryota > Metazoa > Chordata > Actinopteri > Characiformes > Bryconidae > Salminus > Salminus brasiliensis. The sequence goes on from NC_132902.1 coordinate 21,950,671, forward strand.
GAGGGTTCACCTTTAAAACGATTTCCAGATACTTATATGAGAAATTATGACTTTTATATAATATCATAATTTGTATCTCCAAAATGATAATTTTACAAGAAAGAAAACTTTTAATGGAAGTCATTTTTGAGTATATCTATTGGTCCATTCATCATGAAATTTTGACATGTAAAGGACATTAATATGCTAAAAATCCAAAATGAAGATATCTATTATATATACAAGTCATTTTCAGCATTTCTATTAATCCATTCATCAATAATAATAATATAATAATAATAATATAATAATATAACAATAATTGCCATGTCATGAAGGAAAAAAATATAAGCTTTTTGCATGACAGTATCTCTCTCTCTCTCTCTCTCTCTCTCTGAATGTATGTATGTATGTATCTATCTATCTATCTATATCTCTATATATGTATCTATCTATCTATATCTATATCTATCTATCTAAATCTCTCTCTCTCTCTCTATATATATATATATATATATATATATATATTATATATTTATATATATATATATTTATATATTTATCTATCTATCTATCTATATATACCATCACGGCATGGGTGGCACTTTTCTGTGCATGCAGTCACACAGCTACTACACGGTATGCACCACAAGTATTGCATTTCACAAGTACCCGTGCCACCAAGAAATCTTCAGCTGTAAGTCGTTGGATTTGCATGGTACTGTGATTCTACATGGTAGTGATTTTGGAGTATTCCTATGGTAACTGTTGTCTTGTTTGCCCCCCCTGCTCCTCCTTCCCTCTGTTGTCTCTTTCCCTCTTGTTGCTGAGTGTAGATAGAAAGAGCGACTCAGATGCTTGTTTATTTCTCTCTCTTTATTTTATTCTTTGTTTCTCACTGGTTTCGCTGTTGGATTTAAAACGTGTGACAATAAACAGGTATTTCACCGAAATTCTGATGATGTGTCGGCATTTTCAACATGTGTGAAACACATTAAACCTGCGTTTACACTTAATGTTCACTACAGGCTGGTTGACCACCTCAGGGGGACTATCTGGCACTCGATAGTACAGACTGTAACGCCACAGTTAACTCTGTGTTAAAATGACATGAACAAAAATCCGGCTTAGTCTTAATGTTTTACACTGTTACACCCCTAAAATCTATCATCTTACAACAACCAGCTGACTCCACAGATCTGCTCAAACAGAAATACACAGGCAGTGTGTCCTTGCTCCCTTTCGCCTCCCTGTCCTTCATCAGTGTAGCAGTCTGGCGCGCAGGAAATGGAAAGCTCTTAGCAAAAGGAGCTAAAAAAATGAAAGGTATGAGGAATTCCCAAACAGTTGCTTTGAAAGAAGGAGAAGACTAGAGGAATGCATTTGTCGAGGTGGGGTGGGTTGGGGGGTCACTGTCCCCTGAGAGGTTCACCACGGGAACAAGGCCTGTGTTGTCACTGCCGAACACATGGCACTGCTGACAGGCCTGTGCAGAGCCTCCTGCGAGCACACATGGCAGAGGGACGTCATCAGCCGAACAGGCCAAGTGTCACAGGTGCGCGGCGGGGACGACTGTTCAGATCCAGGAGGAGAAAGCAATTGACTTGTCAGTCAGCCACAGCGGCGTGCTCGGATTGTCCTAATACAGTATGTGGTATGTATGTATGGTGTTCAGTGAGGGATATCTCACAATGAGCTAATCAGAGTTTAAGTCAGCCTAATTCAAAGATTTTGGCCTAAGATTAGCCCAAGATTCTTTTGAAATACCAAATTATCAACATAGAATCAGTATTATTATTATTAGAGATGCACCTTTTCCTTTTCAATACCAATACCAGATTTTCTAGTATCTACCGATACTGAGTACCGATACCAATACCAATTCTGACTTAATTACTCAATAGATGGCTATAAATCCTGGTATTTATAATGTTTGACTTTTTATAGGTTGTACTTTTTATATCTTATCCCAAATAAGGTTTAATAATCTTGAAAGAACAGTGTGTTACTGGTTGAGGAACTGCACATTACAAAAGTTTCAGAGCTGTGAAAAAATTCAAATGGCTTCAATGCAAAAACACGTGCAGGTAGGGAAGCATAATCTTGCTAAGCTTCACCAAACAGCTTATTTTTTAACTGGTGTTTAAAATTCACATTTCAGAGCAATGAACAAAACCCAGTTTAGAAACAAAGAGGTTCTTGACTCTGTGTAAAGAGCTGTTAAACTTCAGAGTGTTTCCTTTAAACATGCTGCCAAGAACCAGAACCAAAAAAACACCACATGGAAACAGAAAGTGCTGTAAATGTAAATGTTTCATTAAACATCTGTTTAATGGTAATAACTATTTATGACTGGCTTTTACTACTTGTTTTTTAACATTTGGTTTTATAAGAAAGTATGCAAACAAACAAGCTCCATGTAAACAATAAAAAAGTAGGGCGTCAGTAATCTTCATGGTATCAAAATCAGTGCAACATTAATTATTATTATATCATGTTTTATTCATGTAAAATGAACTACAACAAATACAGTCACATGGGTCATTTTGAATGCTTTTCTCTTGGTCCATTCACCATGAAATTCTGAGACAATATATATATATATATATATATATATATATATATATATATATATATATATTACAACCAATTGACTCCCCAGACCTGTGTAACCCCTTAAACAGTGAAAGTGTCATTACAAACCTCACAAAGTATAGCCCCACCAGTTTGTACAGAAGTCTTTGTAGTTACTGAATAACATATTTTGTGTATAATAAGCCTTTCTGCTTTAAGGGGTCAAACAGAAATACACAGGCAGTGTGTCCTTGCTCCCTTTCGTCTCCTTGTCCTTCATCAGTGTAGCAGTCTGGCGTGCAGGAAATGGAAAGCTCTTAGCAAAAGGAGCTAAAAAGGTATGTAAGGTATGAGGAATTCCCAAACAGTTGCTTTGAAAGAAGGAGAAGACTAGAGGAATGCATTTGTCGGGGTCGGGGGGTCACAGTCCCGTGAGAGGGACACATCGGGAACTACAACTATTCAATTTCATGTTGATTTAAGTTCTTCTTTTTTCCTTTTTTTATTTCTGTATTGAACTGAACTGAACTTCAGCAAGGTCTTGGGCTTGGCTTTGACATGGTGTGTCCAGGCCTCAGGCCTCAGTCTTGGCCTGGACTGACCTCTCATTGTCTCTAATGGTGCTGCTGCAGGTTGTCAACAGCTTATTGAGTATGACCATGTTTTTGCTGAAATGGTATCTTGACAAAAGTAGTGGGACACCTGCTCATTCATTGTTTCTTCCGAAATGCTTTTGTTGTCTCTACTGTCCAGGGAAAAACTACAGGACTTTCTACTAGATTTTGGAGGAGCATTGCTGTAAGGCTTTGATTGCACTCAGCGATAATAACATTAGTGAGGTCAGGATGTTGGATGTTGGATCACTTTCCCAAAAGTATTGGGAAGTCTGAGAAATACCTGCCTGTGTTCAGCTGGGCAGCAGGCAGGGTTTATAACTGCTGAGGGCATGATGGGATAACGTAACAGTGTGTCATGCAGTGCTGTGGCCCAGCGTGGGTGCCTCTCCCCAGGCTGGATTCTATTTCTGTGTGTGCAGCAGATGTCTGAGGCACAGGGGAAAGGGCGACAGAGTCAGCAGACTCTCAGCTCTGCCCCCGCTGGCAGCTGAGCCCTGGCATAAACCATGCCCAGCTTCCTCAGGCTCGGAGGCTCCCAGGAGGCTAATGTTTCTGGTGCACAAAAGAAGCATGCCTCCGAATGGCCGAAAAAGACCTCGTACAATTCGCAAGACTGGCGTCTGTTAGACTTGTGTTTACTATTGGTGATATTATTATATATATATAAATTATGAGTCTTTATGTGTTGAATAAGATTTTGAAGAAAATTGACATTTGAGAATTGACATGATCCCATCGGACAACTCAGGTCAACATCTAATTAAAATAAAAAGAATTGGCTAATAAAATTATATTGGCCGATATCATCAATTATCAGAAATGCTTTTAGTGTCTAAAAACAAAATCAGGTGTCAACCTTATTAACATAACTTATGATATATCCGTAGCCTCAAAGAATAAAAAGAGAAGAAGGCACTATGCATTGTAACAGACATACATACAAACACATGAAATAATTTATAATATGGTTTATATATTTTTATATTTATAATATATTAATAATTACAACACATGAAAGTGATATGGTAGTTATAATAAATTAATGTATACATAAAGAAAGCAGAGAAAAAAAACAAAACATCTACTTAATAGTTTAAATTATCATAATTTTTCCATGACTTCAGATACAGTCAATCCTCCTAGACATATTTGATATCTGACATGGTCTTCTTTAGTTTACAACAGGAGATGATAGGAGGCTAGCGTTGCTAACAAACACTAGACTTCACTAGACTTGGGATATTCAAGCCCAAAATCTTATATATATATATATATATATATATATTTTTTTTTTTTTTTTTTAAGTCTATTTAAAATGTATTATTCAATCAATAAATGAGTAAAATAGGACAGATAGACTTTTTTAAATTTAAAAACATTTAAGCTAAGATAGGAACTACGTTATAATCCGTATAAGACCCTGCTTCATAGTACTATTCCACAATGGAACTGGAAGGTAGTGTGTAGTATGATACCACATACTGTTCCATACCATCATTTAGCTGTTCAGCTGTTCAGCTCTGTGGAGAGGTTTATTTTAATTGTTTTAATTCACTTCTGTGTCAAATTCATGAAGTTGAGATTGGTGACAGTCTAACTCCAGTGTTGGTTAACAATGTTAGTCTAGCATCTAAAGAAGCAAACCTCAGATAACAGACATGTCTTTGCTGATTGACTGCAGCTGGGGTCAGTGATCAATCATGTTCGCTTGATTTGCTCTCTTATGATTGAGCCGGTGTGTCTGTGACAGAGTTCAGTATTTACAAATGCACTGGATAGAGCACTGTTATTCTCTATTGCAGCATAGCAGCTGTGCGCAGTGGCGAAGGCCCAGCTTTCAATATTAATTCCTGTGTCAAATAAAGTGTCCTTTCCCCTCAAGGAACCCATTTCCGAGCTAATCTATTTGTGCCACATGGGGATGAAGTCAGTGCTGTGTTTGCACCATTTCTACTTTATGTATAAGTTGTGTTTAGACGAGCGCTGCCCAGAGCAGGCCTTTGAAATAAACACTTTACGTTTTACTCCATACTCTGCACAAAGTGCTTTATTTTCACAGCTGCTGATGTAAATGGTTCTTGATGCCATGTCTGACCTCAGGACTCGGTGCAGTGCTGTTTGCTGTTCCCCCTTTATCTTATGTTTTGAATTTGCGCTAATAATTTTGTACCGTTTGCAAATATAACTGATGTCTCGTCTCCTGTGCTTTCAGATATTGACATGAAGAAGGACATAGAGGTGCTTATAGCAGAGGAACGTGCAGAGATTATCTCTAAGTATGATAAGGTAAGAAACACTTTACGAGACTTTACTGCCACGATAATCTAGCGTAATCTAGCGGTCATTTGGACAATGGAAACTCTACAGTTGTTGGCACCCCTAGTGGAGAAAACAATTATATAAAATAAATACATTTAATTTCTCTATATATATATATATATATATTTTATTTAATATAGTGGAGGCTGGAGATTTACATGTATGTGAATGTATTTTAAGTCTATTTAAAATACATTATATGTCCAAATATTTGTGGACACCCCTTCAAATAAATGCATCCAGCTACTTTAAGTTGCACCCATTGCTGACATTATATGTCCAAATATTTGTGGATACATTATATGTCCAAATATTTGTGGACACCCCTTCAAATAAATGCATCCAGCTACTTTAAGTTGCACCCATTGCTGACAAAGATGTGCAAATATGCAAACACACCCACAGCTTGTCGAGTCCCTGTAGAGAAGTATTGCCATTAGAATAGGACTCTCTGGAGCAGAAATACATGAACATATTGGCAACATGCCAGCTAATTCCAGGCGTGGGCTAGAGAAGTATAAAAAAACCCAGCATTGAGCTGTGGAGCAGTGGAAGAACTGTGTTCCCTGGAATGATGATGGTGCTCCACCCAGTACTTTTGGAATGAGTTGGGGAGTTGGGAATGAGGTGGGGTGGGATGGAGCTCATCCAACTTCCTGACCTCACTACCGCTCTGGTCGCTGAATGCAATCAAATCCTCACAGCAATGCGTCAATTTTATTTTTTTTTTATTTTTTTGGAAGAAATAATAAATGAGCAACTGTCCCAGTACTTTTGTCCATATAGTGTGTATTGATTTTAGCTCATTTCCAGGAAGGGTGCCAGCAATTGCAGAGTGGACTGTAAATGGGGAGCACTAGGCTCTGTTGTTACTGTAAGAAAGCCCAGTAGGCTCATTTAAATATGCATTATCATCATGAAAATTGCCAACTAATCAATTTTCTTAACTGTATAATTGAGTTTAATGACAGTGGAACATTATTTACTGTTTACACTGTACTTATGTGTATGAATAGGCGAGCTGTTAACTGTATTATTAGATGATCAGCAGACTAGTTTTGATTAGATGTTTTGAATGTATCTTTGCAGGGGAAGGAATTCGTACATTTTTGATCGTAAAAAACACAGCCGTCACTCGAGGACAGAACCTGTGGCCGAAGCTAAAGTTTGTGTGTTGTGGTTGTGTGTGTGTGTATATGTGTGTGTGTATATGTGTGCTCTGAATGGCACAGCGTGGCATAAATACAGCGTGGGTTAGGTGTGGGTGTAGCTGAGCAGTAGGCTGCCTCTGCTTTATTTGACTCTAAGGTTTGTGAGAGCAGAAGCGTTATAGACCCATGCTGTAGTACTGCATACAGGCTGCTGAGAACAAATGTCCGTGTGAAGCTTCTAGAAGCATTCAGTCAAACAGGGTTGTGTGTATGCTGCTGGTAACTGAGCTGTCTACCTTACCTTCGTCAAAGTGTGATGATCTGTGGACTAGGTGGATCACTAAATGAAAGAAATACAGTAATTCGGTTCTTTCTGGAACACTCTCGGCTTCCTCCTACTCCAGAGTCATCATTGTTGTTGATAAGACAAGCATTTTACATGCGAATGTTTGCTAATGCTTCATATGCAGGTCCAAAGTGTGTGTGGCAGGCCCAACAAAGCCTCCGTTGCACCTGGTAACTTTACATGACTGGTATCTGGATTGTATCCTGGTAAGATTTTGGCAACATGAGTTTACACTGGGTAGGCAAATGCGTCTCTGGTTAGTCAGACTGAAATCTAGTCACTGTGTGTGGTGAAATATGCAAATTTGCTCATTGCACAGCAATTATTACTGGTGTTTCAGTTGTACTGGGAGGGGTTTTGGTTGTGGAATGCATCTCAGACCACCTCCTGAAGTGATCAGATTTGTATCTGGTTTAAATGAGTATTGGATTGTGTTCATACCTGCATTTTTATTTGGTCTTCTCCAGATATAATCCTGATACTCAAGACGCTTGAAGTGACCAGGTGTACACGGGGTCATAGTCATGTCCATGCCATGCCATTTTCTGGCCATGCCATTTTGAATACTAACACCTTTACTAACCCTTGAAGATTTCAGTCAATTTCCAGTCAAAATTGTTAAAAAACAGGACAGGCTTTCTCCTGAAGGCTCTACCTCTAGATCATATTTGTGCAGGAGTCGCTGCACAGTTGAATAGTGCACCTAAAATCCAGAGTCTGCTAAATAAGGCCTTTTTTACAGACAAATGTTGGTTCACTTTGCCTTTCTAGCAAGTCTACAATCAGTTCTGGTAGGGAAAGTCACCCCCAGTTCTCAGAAATGTCACAGTATGGAAGGAAAATGTGCTATGACTTCAGATTCACATAACATTTTAAAGATATACCTGCCCAGCCTATCTGGAGCTGTGTTGTGGTCAGAATGCTCACACCACATGGGAAAACACAGTTTTGGGGCCTATTAACTTAAAGCAACACTATGGAGAATTGATATTTCTTGCTCCTGGGCTCCCTCTAGAGTCAGGATGTGTACTTCTTGCCTGGGACCATACCTAAAGACATGTTTTTCTGGACGAGCTGAGAGATACAACACCGTCAGAGACATGTGAACTGAGACAGTAGATATGGAGGATATAAGGATTTAAGCAGGATATAAGGATTTTGCACAAATATGACCAGGGTCTCTTGAGCATTCAAGTTTCATGCTGCAGTTGGCAGCATGCCGAACCTGGTAGAGCAACGACAGCCATGCTTTTGTCCCTTTTACAGGTCAGTGGAGCATACATACATCATTTTCAAAGCTGCTATTTTACCGTAAAAATTACACAGAGTTGCTTTAAGGCTTTGGTGATTTCTCTGTTAAAAAAGGCCAGCATTGGGATTAACATTTCACAAACGCTGTGTTGTTCAGCTCTAGCCTGTGTAGGCTGGTGAATAGGCAGGCCGCAAACGCTGACCACCATAACAAAAGGTCTATCTGCTTTACAACTAGCAATCGATTTGGCCATGGTGCGACTGTGGCTTTGATAACATCACCTCTTATAGTGAAATTGGAAATGGGAATTGTCTGCTCTTTGGGCTACAGTAGCATCAGTCACACACCAGTGCCTGCGTTCCCTCCTCCTGCCCTGAGCAGAGGGCTCAGTCGGCTGTGTCCGTCCTCATCAGCCCGGGGAATTGATCCACACAGACTGGAAAAGCTTTTAAAAACCCAATGTTATCGAACATAATGAAGGTGAAGGCAGTTTCATGAAATGGGTTTACGTGGAAGGGTCACTTTGTGTCTTGTAGCTCCCCGGCAACAGTAAGCTCAATAATCAGACACCAGCCAGTTCCCTTGCCTCATCTTCCCTTGAATCACTTCTGTTATGAAGGTATTTTATCTGCTGTCACTCTGAAGGAGCTGGAAGCTGCACCCAGTAGACATTTCGTACGCAGGTTTATTTGACAGTACCTGTTGTCCCCTGCCTGATCTTCAGCTGGGACAAGTCGGAACGATTATGTTCTGTCTGTCTGAAGGTGGATGGGGAGCTGAATACATTTTCAGTAAGGCCTCAAAAAGCTGTCAGAGTAAGAAGGGTGTGAGCATTCAGTAGCGGGTGTTGTTAAAACATGTGTCAATATTATATAGGGTGTAATATATCCATGTAATATATATTTACATGGATATACCTAAATAAAATGGGAATGGTTGGTGATATTAACTTCCTGTTTGTGGCACATTAGTATATGGGAGGGGGAAAACTTTTTAAGATGGGTGGTGACCATGGCGGCCATTTTGAAGTCGGACATTTTGGATCCAACTTTAGTTTTTTCAACGGGAAGAGGGTCATGTGACACATCAAACTTATTGAGAATTTCACAAGCAAAACAATGGTGTGCTTGGTTTTAATGTACCTTTATGCTTTCATGAGTTATTTACAAGCTTCTAATGTGCCACAAACAGGAAGTTAATATCATCAACCATTCCCATTTTATTTAGGTGTATCCATATAAATGGCCCACTCTGTACATTGAATTTTACTCCAATATTGACTGTACACTTTTTAACCCCTTAAGTTTTTTTCATTTCTCTGCTTTCCCACTTTTCCTATTTATGTCTACCCTTCTTATATTTTAGACTATTTTATTATTATTATTATTATTATTATTATTATTATTTTATTTATTCAGTAATTGCTCTTTGGGTGTAACTGGGACCTTGAGATCTCAGTTTCGTTCCACCCCATGTACCACATCAGAATCAGAATCAGAATCTCTTTATTTCACCAAGTATGTTACATATACAAGGGATTTGGTTTGGTGAGAGCAACACGTATGACAAGTAACAAAAACACAGAACACAGATTATTTACAGTATTAAACTAAAGGAAAATTACACTAAACAATAAATAGGACAGGGGATAAATTAAAAAAGTAAAAAGTACCACATGTGATGCAAATGACAATAAAGTCTCAGAATCCTTGAATTCTTGAAAAAGCCTATGGCCCGCAGATGGCCCGAAAGTGTTATTGCAAGCTTCTATTACCAAAGAATAACCCCTGTAGTTACTGAATAATACACCTTAGTGTGTAATAAGTGGTTAATGCATATTATATTGAAATAATAACTTAAAATAATGACTCAAAATAATTTAATTTTAATACCAAATTGCTGTGATATGCAAAGTTTGGGCACCCAGAGTCTAAACAGGTTACTGTGAATAGGTGAATAGCTATGTGAGTAAAAGCTAACCTGATTTTCAAAAGGCATAAAGTTAAATATAGCACATTTTTAAATATTTTAAGCAAGAACTTTTGAATTATTTTCTGGTATTGATATCAAGTCATTCTTCCCTCCACCAGTGAAATGTTCCCCAAGCCACTGGCTGCAACACAAGCCCAAAGCATGATTCACCTCCATGTCTAACAGTTGGAAAGGTGTGCTTTTCATGGACCTTTGCACCCTTTTCTCTTTAAACGACCTTGACTTGCTTGAACTTCATCAGTCCACAGACATTTCCAAAATGCACGAAGCACAAGAAAGCACGTTCAATTGCTCAAATGCTCAATTTTGTGGTGAAGGCACATGAAAGAATGCTTCCTACTGCACAGTAGAGCAGTGCTCCACCACTCCACCAGTCTGCTTAATCTTGCTAAAGGTCTTTTGGAGTCAAACAGGGGTCATCGGAGTCCGAGAGAGCACAATCGGCCTTACTCTCTCAGGGGGGGTTGATGGCACTTCCTCCCCACATAACTCCTAGTGTCTGTTAGTGTCTGTTAGCTGTTGTATCAGAGCCGGGGAGCCGTGCTTTCCTCCGAGCAGTTAGAAAATAGGTGGTGGTTGGCTTCACATGTGCTAGTCTTCACCATCTAAGTGTTGGGGCATTTCATTGCTAGTGACTCTCGATCTAGTTGCTGTCGTCACTTCCAGATTTGACTACTGCAGCTCTCTTCTGGCTGGTCTCCCTCTACGCACCATCAGGCCCCTGCAACTCAACCAGAATGCAGAAGGCACGGGTCGTCTTCAACGTTCCTAAATTCAGCCATGTCACTCCACTGCTGCGCTCTCTTCACTGGCTTCCTGTAGCTGCTTCCCGCATCAGATTCAAAACCCTGACGCTGGCCTACAAAGCCAAGAACGGACCAGCCCCTCCGTACTTGATGGAGATGGTCAAAAGCCGATCCGCACCAAGAGCCCTTCCAGCTTCAAGTACGGCTCGGCTCGACCCGCCATCCCTCAGAATCCACTGAAGACAAGCGTCCAGGCTTTTTTCTGTCCTGCACCAAAGTGGTGGAACGGGCTTCCCCTGGGTGTCCGAACGGCCGAGTCCAGCACTCGCAGTCTTCAAACCCAGACTGAAGACCCTCCTCTTCTGAGAATACTTGGGCGAATAGTAGAGTGGTCTCCTTATTGACTTGTGTTTAGTAGAGTCTAAACTTAGAGGTATCTTTACATTTTTAGCCTCCTCAAACTATGCCTTAAATCTAAATGTGGTAATTGGGGATTGGGTAATTGGCCTTCCAAATTGGGTAGAAAATGGGGTAAAATAAATAAATAAATAAAATGGACAAGTCATTTTTGCCTGTGTTGTTTATCAGTATTTAGCACTTCTTTTATTAGATCTGCATGTCTAATAAACACGTGTTTTCATGGCTGTGCCCATTTTTTTATAATAAACATTTTTACGGCTTATACATTGCAGAACAAATCAGTTCCGGGTAGTGAGATTTGGTACTGAATAACAGAGCATTTACTTGGAAGTAGAACGCTGATGCTTGGCTCTAATAGCTGGTTAAAAGAGCTGATTACAGACATTGGAGAAATTCGCTTGTGTTCATTTGAGGTAATAATCAGCAGAGAAATAACCAGCAGGGAAAGAGTGGTAAGACTGCAGTGAAAGGCAAGGTTTCACACAGCAGGAACCTATACCACTGACAGAAAGGTCATTCTGGGGGCATTTTCACCATGCTCTTATAGCACCGTTCTCAAGCAGGCAGCACGCTGAGCTTGTGCTGACCGTTCAGACTCAGTCCACCTGTACATGATTATCAGGTTCTGCTGGAGACCGCGCTGAAGCCACGTCTGGATATCTCGGATCAGTTTTACTCATTCAGAGATGAGTTTACACAATAAGGTGGTTGAGGGTCTTTATGGTCATGACATAGAGCAGTGGTTATCAGTCCCAGTCTCAGGAGCCTCGTGGCTTTGCATGTGTTTTATGTTCTGCAGTTTGAGTTAAACAAAAAAAAAAAATCCTGGTCTACTTCAGTACGGCTGCATCCAGTAGTGCATTCAGAGCAGGTGCTCCAGGCGTGCATTCAGGCCTAACTCATATGGATTGCCAATCTGCTGCCAAAGAACTAAGTCATGCTATAGTACTAACTAAGTGTTCATGCATTGTTTTGACCCTGAACCACCTTTTGACCTTGAGGAATGTGTCTGTCTGTGTTTTTGTGTGTGTGTGTGTTTCAGGGCAGGGAGGAAGGCGTTGAAATTGACCCTTGGGAGGATGCAGAATACAGCATTTACAGATCCACAGATCGCTTCGGCTTCCTCCAGTAAGTCAACTGGGTGACGTTCATTTAGACACTCAGTTTCTTTGGTAAAATGAATATATTAACAAATGTTAGATGTTTAGATGTGTAGATGTCCTTTCAACCAGCTGAACACACTTGTAGGAGAGCTCTATTTCGAACTGGCTAGCATCGCACTAGAAAAGCTGCTCAGACACTAGAGGGCGCTCCCAAGCGAGTAGAGAATGAATGGATCCTTATGGAGCTTTTGTGCAAAATATTTGTTGGTAAACAAAGAACAGAGATAAACAGAGATAAATCACTTTTATGCCCACTCATTTTCCCAGCATAACATGTCTCCGCCCTCTTTTCGAATCTGAGCAATCTGGCTAGCTAAAGCAAACTTAAAAAGCAGATTAGCGATCCAGCTATCTGCATGTTTGGTACGTCTGAGGTCATTCACCAATTCCCTGGATACTCATCCAACAGGAAAGGAGGTCCCGGCCTGACTTTCTTTAAGGCATTATCACATGAAAACCCTTAGCATCCTGACAGAATGCGAGTCTATGTAGCACTGCAAGAGAGAGCCGGGGTTTAACCGGGGAATATATCTCTCACACCGCCGCCACTGTGATGACCTGAGGAGGATGGGTTCCCCTTTTGAGCCTTGTTTTCCTCTCTCGACCTGAGGGAGTTTTTCCTTGCCACTGTTGCTACTAGCTTGTTCTGAAGAGGCTTGGACACGGATCTCTATGAAGCTGCCTTGTTACAACATTTGTTGTAAAAAACCTAGAAAAATATAATAAAATTGAATTGAATTGAATTAACTAAAAAAAACAGTTTTCATGTGATTGTTGGATGGGTATCCAAGGAATGGGTGAAGAAACCTCAGACATACCAAACATGCAGATGCAGACGCAGACGCTAGCTAGCACACATGAATTAGATTATTAAAACCCTGTCCAGACCCACCAGACCCACCTCTTCCGAGAGTCTTTGGGTGAATAGTCACCTTATTGACCTGTGTTTAGTAATGTCTAAATTCTTAGTCTATTCAAACTAGCTGAGGTTTTTCTTGGGTAAATAGCAAAGCACTTGTAAGCCACTCTGGATAAGAGCATCTGCTAAATGCCTTAAATATAAATGTAAATGTCCAGCCTGTTCTCAAAGAGGTCTTAGAGTTTTTTTAAACTTTGCTGAACACTTCACTGAACACCCTGGTTTAATTTTATACAAAAATTCAATATATCAGAAACTGTGGACTGGAGTTAGCGCAAATTCTCTTGTTTTTCTCTCCAGTGAGGAAGAGCTGCCGGCACCAACGACCCTTGAAGAGAAGGTATGAGATACGTATGAGAATTACCAATCTGTATACACACCATACTGTAGCATCCTAGTCACTAATAGTGGATGTGAACCACCGTTGTGTATCTTGATAATCCCAAGTACACAAACACACACACACACACACACACACACACGTGCACCCAAGCTCACATGCCAGACTCTGTGGCGGAGGGTCCAGATGACCTTCAGGCACAACCTTTTGTGTGTGTTTGCGGGTAATGGCTGAAGCAGCTGGTTTATCCGGAGGTATATTCCCATGTGGCGCATTCTCTGCATGCTTAAAGCTGCTGTGTTTTCTCTTAACTGACCCGTGGTCAGTTGTTGCCAGGGTCTGAGATGTTTAAAGGGAGGATTAGGTACAGAGAGTGCTGCACTCTGGTCAGATATAAATGGCATCAGGGTAATCTGAGCTGCATTCCCACTGCCTTCTGTTTCTAACCTGGGCAGTTTTAGTACCTGGGGTTGCTGTTGACGTTATCCGTGCACACGTGATTTGATAAGCAGATATTTTCCATGGGAGAGGTCCTCTGGGATCATCTTTAAGATATCACATGGTGGTCTCTCATTAATCATTGGACAAGTGAGCTCTTGAACTTCTAGATTAATTATTACACTGCTTCCATATTAGTAACCTCATTACATAGTATGACATAGTGATGACAAGAAAAACAACACAAACTGCCTATTCTAAAGGCAAGAATAAAGGCCTGGGTTGATTTAATGGGGTCTGGACATGTTTAGTGTCAGTATTTGTCATCATTCTCTTTGTTTTGTTGTGACTGATGCTTCATTCTGTCTCCCCCTCTCATAGCAAAAGCAGCTGGAGATTGAGCGGGTGCAAAAATGGCTGAAGATGGTGCAAAAATGGGACAAGTACAAGAACAGCGACAGGGTAAGATTTAGCTCGACATAAGCAGTATGATCACATGTTCATCATTATTGCACTGATTTGCAAGACACAGGAGAATAGAGGGAGTCTTAGTCAGTCGGTGGAGATTGAGAATGACTAATATTGGAGTTTTTTAGAGACATTTAGGTCCAACAAATCATGTTATTTAAGGAAAAGAGCAGATTGCATGGTAGAAATGACTGTTTTTTGTATTGGCCTTAAAAATAAATGAGATTTAGCATTGCACTTGCACTTGCATCCTGCACAAGGCGTGTTGCGATGCTCATTGCTATCTTGCACCCTGCCAACAGTCTATTTTCACGCTTGTGTCGTTTAAATAGCAACAGTGCTTGTAAATATATCTACACCAGTGTGCGTGGTGGTCTCGAAATGAGGTGTGTTCAAGTAAATTGCTGCCGTATTGCTGTGTATCTTGGCAACGGACAACACAGGAGCTTCACTGACCGAAAACAATCTAGGCAGACGTTCGTTGCTATCTTGGCAGTGAATTGTTGGCAGAACACCCTCCTACGCTTCTTTACACCAATGAAATAGCAATTCGCCAAACTCAGCACCTGAGCACCTGGCTCTTAAAGGGAATGGCAAGTGACCCGCTGATTGGTTTATTGCAGGGTACGCCCAAAATACACCCATGAGTAATTAAGAGACTTGGTACATGCCTTTTGAGCGATTCGAGCCGCGCAAGGTGTACTTTTCCCATTGTTGCGCTAGCAAAGATACACTGACACGCCCTAAATCAAGCTGTTGATGGCTCACCTAAAAGAATCTTAAAATAATCACTGTCCCCACTGTCCTTTTTTCAGTTGCAATATGTTCCCCATCCTCAACAAAACAAAAATTTCTAATGCATCATTACACCCTTAACTCAGTCCTCACTGTTGGGCTGTAGTGCAGACTGCAATGCAGACTGGCTGTAGATAAATTCAAGAGATCGGCATCATAATATCTGGCAGCCATTAGCAAAGCGTAATGAAGCATATACATGTGTTCTAGACACATCTTCTGTAAAAACACTGGCTGCCTGCTGTTCTGTTCATGGAGCATGCACTCAAAATGAAAGAGCACTTTCCCCCCAGAGAACGAATAAATGAGCTGCACGGTAGGCTCCAAATATTAACGCAAAGCCCCGGAGCCCTCTTCTTACTGTAATAATGAGACTTGGAAATGTAAGTAAATTATGCGTCTTCAAGGGATACAAACTGCTTCAAAAAGACCTCTTCTGCTTTCTCGCGCAGATGATGAAGAGGGTGTACAAAGGGATTCCTCTAATGCTACGAGGCCAAGCATGGAGTCTGCTGCTGGATGTTGAGAAAGTAAAGAAGGAGAATGAAGGGAAGTATGAGGTACGGCAGAAGCCACATGCATGCATGTTTGTTTGTATACAGTCTTACGCAAAAGTCTGGGCACATTGACCTGTGTGTCCAAATATTTGTGGACACCCCTTCTAGTGAATGCATTCGGCTACTTTAGGTTGCACCCATTGCTGCAGACACAGACGTGCATATGCACACACACACACACACAGCTTGTCTAGTGCCTGTAAAGAAATGTTGCCAATAGAATAGGAATCCCTGGAGCAGATACACATGGACCTATTGACACCATGCTGCTTAATGCCAGAAGTGGGCTAGAGGGGTATAAAGCCCCCCAGCATTGGGCTGTGGAGCAATGGAAGAATTGTGTTCTCTGGAGTGATGGTGCTCTGAGCTCCATCCAGTACTTTTGGGGGGATTTGAGGATGGATGAGGTGAAGTGGTGTAACCTCATGACCTCACTAAAGCTATTGTTACTGAATGCAATCAAATCCTCACAGCAAGGAAGTAGAGACAGTAACTGTCCAACAAAAACAGCTGTCTGAATACTTTTGTCCATATATATATGCCTCAAATACACGAGAGCACACACACACATGCATAAGCATTAGCACACACACACACACACACACACAAACACACTGTAGAGTAGCAGATGGATGATTGCACACTATGGGGCAGCAGCACCTGGCATGCTGGTGTTGTGTAATAGCCTGTGCTGAACCGAGGGCAGTTGTTTGCCCAAAGCAGGATTACCAGAGTGATGTTTTGAGCAGAGGGGCTGTTTCAGAAGGATTAGTGTGTGATCTGTAAACAGACAGACGGCGGAATAGACACAGCACGGCAAGAGATAAAAGAGAAGAAAAGCAGCAGTTAGGGAAGATTTACTGAAAAATCAATTTTACACATGCAGTTGTAGACCAGCTTGAACCTGCTGGACCCCCTTAACTCGTTAAAATCTGCCCCAGAGTTGTTGGGCAAACTGATCAGATAGTAAAATGGGTCAGGGTGTGCTTTCAGACAATATCACTGTCAGAGAAGCTTAATGCTGCCTTTAGTGTTGTATGCACTGTGGGCATTCAGAACACATGTCACATTACTAAGAGCTTATTACTGATGCGGTTTATCAGAACAACAGTAAAAATGCACCTGGAGTTTGAAGCATATAATCGCTGTCATACAAAAACCTTGTATCTCCAAAATGGAAACAAGCTTTCAATGGAAGTCAATGTAAAAAGATGCTAGAATTCACAATGTAGAGAAAAAACAGGCTCACATTATATTAAATAGTGAAAAAGCGGGCTCCACTATGGTCAGGGGGTCGTGAGTTTGATTCCCAAGCCATTCTGCCCCTCATCACTTTTGCAATATTGGCCAGCACAGGCATCTGTTAGCTGGTGTGGTGGAGCTGGGGACCCAGAGCTTTCCTCCAAGCATATCATGGAGGAAACGTTTTAGTCCTTACCTACCTATTGTCAGGAGTATTGCTAGTGCTGGGGGGAGCTATGAACGGGTGGGGTATCCCTTCACGCTGAAAGGCTTATTACACACTAAGGCGTATTACTTAGTAACTACAGGGACCTCTGTATGAACTGGTGGGGCTTTTCTTTGGTAATAGAAGTTTAGGGGTTAATTGGCAGGTGGAAAATGAAAAAAAACGTCAACAATATATAAATTGTAGCTTTTTTGGCTTGGGTAGACCATATTCCATACATATCAAAGCAAATCCAAGAACATTGATTTACAAATGGTCACATTGTTAAAAATCTCTCACTTTGTTCTTTTTTTGGATAAAGGAAAAGTCAAAGTGTTCTTAGTACAGGGTGGGCCATTTATATGAATACACCTAAATAAAATGGGAATGGTTGGTGGTATTAACTTCCTGTTTGTGGCACATTAGTATATGGGAGGGGGAAAACTTTTCAAGATGGGTGGTGACCATGGTGGCCATTTTGAAGTCGGACATTTTGGATCCAACTTTAGTTTTTTCAACGGGAAGAGGGTCATGTGACACATCAAACAGAGTTATTTACAAGTTTCTGACTACTTATAAAATGTGTTCAAATATCACCAACCATTCCCATTTTATTTAGGTGTATCCATATAAATGGCCCACCCTGTAGATTCCTGGTTGAACATTTAGTTGAATATGTGGAGCATCAAGAGTGGATTATCCAGTTAAGTTTGTGTTTCATACCTTTTTAACAAATATCTTATTTTTACTTTACAGAAAATGAGAGAGCAAGCCAAGATCTACTCCACGGAAATTAAACAGATTGACCTTGATGTGAACAGAACCTTCCGGAACCATATAATGTTCAGGGATCGGTTTGGAGTGAAGTAAGTGATATGACTGTACTATTCAGTGGGGAAAGCTCAGGGCCTTCTAGGTCTTCTTGGAGCCCATCGGCTCTTCAAATTCAGATTTACTTACTTACTTAGAAAGATGTTCTGAAAAGGAGAGAAGTAAAGGAGTAAAGGAGCTGCACACAGATCAGAGCTTGAATCCAAGTGACTGCATTCTTCTTCAGGGCAGGACTGTGCTTTTGAGAATGCTGGTCAGTTCAAAGGCATGATCTGACACGGTATCTGATACAGTATAGGTCTATTAATAGTTAGCCACTGACTGTAAAGGGTTGCTAGTTGAAAGGGGTCAACTTGGGTCTACTAATAGCCAATGTGTGCTACTGACAGTGATGGGTCAGTAGTTAAAAGGGGTCAGTTTGGGTCTACTAATAGCCAGAGTTTGCCACTGACCGTTAAAGGGTCATTGGGGTCAGTTTAGGTCCACTAATAGCCAGAGTTTGCCAATGACTGTAATGGGTCACTAATTGAAAGGGATCAATGTCAGTCTACTTATAGCCAGTGTGTGCCACTGACAGTGATGGGTCATTAGTTAAAAGGGGTCAGTTTAGGTCTACTAATAGCCAGAGTATACCACTGACTGTAATGGGTCGCTAGTTGAAAGGGGTCAATGTCAGTCTACTAATAGCCAGTGTTTGCCATTGACTGTAATAGGTCACCAGTTGAGAGGGGTCAACATGGGTCTACTAATAGCCAGTGTGTGCCACTGACAGAAACGGGTCACTAGTTAAAAGGGGTCAACCTGGGCTACTAATAGCCAGAGTTTGGCACTGATTGTAATGGGTCACTGGTTGAAAGGGGTCAGCTTGGATCAACTAGCATTCAACAGACATCTGTGGCCTAAAGTTTAGAGAAGGTTGTTGGTTTGATGCCCTGGACCCCCAGGATTCACCCTTAAATTGCTCCTGCTGTGCTGGGGAGGCAGTGGCTTCCCACCTCTCTGGTTGTGTGTTCTCACCCTCAATTCACTAGTCTGTAAGTGTGGCTGGCTTCAATTCTGGGGTTGTGATCCAATGTACTGCTGTGCAGTGGCTGGAAAGTATGTTTCTAACTCTATACTACATTGTGTATGAAGTACATGGACCTTGCGTCACGATGAGACACAGGATGTGCTTCGTTTAGTAGTACAAAACAGTGCGTGAGCTCAGCAGAGCGAACCTCACCTGACCACAGTGTGAAACATGTTGCCCTCTTCCGCTGTGCGATATTTTCTGTCCGTGTGTGTGTGCATTAATAGTTTTCCTGTCTGGTGCTGTGTTACAGGAAGCTTATTTGAAGAGCTCTCAAGCGCTCAGGCTGTTAATCATGGGCTGAAGTATTTGTATGTTATACGATCTTTTATTTATTAATCGATAAAAAAGCTGCAGCAAGCAAATGAAGCAAATAAATCGCACTGTGAGAATCCAGACCGACTCTCAGACGTTCCAGATGGGTTTCTGTGGGTGTTTTGAGGCTGTAAATAAAGACGGAAAAAACCTCATCATTACAGTAAAAAAAAAATAATAATAAAAAAAAAATAATCACAGGTTAATCTGGATTCATCAGTGTTAATAAAAAGCTTACTATTTTCTGCCAATCTTGATCACATGGTCATTTGATTGTCTGCTGTTCGTCCTGCAGGTTTAAAGTAGCAGCTCGTACAGCAAATCCTGAGGTTGTGTGAAAGGAGTCTAGATAGAGTCTGGGTTGGTAGGAATCCCAGCTTGTCCTTCAGCTCTTTAGCAGTGTGATGGTAGCCAATGTGGCCTCTCTTAACAGATGTTAGCCCTCCCTTCAAGCATGTCACCCTCCCAGCATTGGTGGCTTGGTGTAGTAGGAGTCCTAGCTACTGTGTGGGGATTGGAAATGGCTGAAGTTTCAACATCTTCATAATACCAAAAGTGTTTGTTTCTCAGTTCTCACTGGAGGCCCACCCTTGCTGTCAGTGTTGTCAAGCTTTCCTCTGCTCACATTAGGCGGCCCGTGTCCCGAGCGAGTGAGAAAAGTAGTGACGTCGCCGGAGGCTTAATAGATTGCAGACCTCCGGAGTTCAGTGGAAAGTCTTGCACATCTAAACCGTGTCATTAATGTGCCAACCTATAGGGAGGGGTTCAGTTCTGATTCAGCTGAGGGGAAAGAGTCCTGCTCCACCTAAAGTCTGTGGCTTTCCACAACGCGGAGCACTTTTTAAACACTGAGTCTGCAGTGGGTTTGGAGTGCGGTGCTGGGGTAGTTAGATATATTAGGGGTTTCGTGTCGGTAATAGACAGTAAATTGTCTCTGTTAGTGTGGGCTGCATAAATGAATCACATTGTGCTCATGCTCTCTCCACAGGCAGAAGTCTCTGTTCCACGTGCTCACGGCATACTCAGTGTACAACACGGTAAGACAGTCTGTCAATACATGGGAAAACCTCACTGAAGTAATCTAGATTTCAGCGTCATGCGTTCACAATGGCCACAGATCACAGTGTTGAGCTCCACTGCCATTATGGTAGTGCTCGTAGGAAGGAAAACAAGGCCTTCACCCTCCCAGATTGGTCGAACTGCATGATAGTGAGAGTACAAGCTAGTGGGAGGGGATTGGCAGTGATGACAGTAGAGAGGGGTGACGAGAGAGAGGCTTAGGCTTAAGCTTGGGTCTAAATAATGCTGTAAGGTTAGTTATATAAATGGCAGAAAGACAGTCTACTGCCTTGTCTTATTATTATAATTCAATATTGTTGATTTTGAAAAGCAGAATTGAATAAATCACATGCAGTCATATGCAAAAGTTTGGACACCCCTGGTCCGTCAGTAAGATCAAGATCAATCCTCTCTGGAAAATACTGTTCTGCCCATTGTAATGCTTAATTACTGGTTATCTGCTAAATTTAACATTTTAAGGCCATGTTCTAATTTTCCAAAATGTCCAATGTGACAGTAAATAAATGTAAATTATGTAAATTTATTGAAAATGACATATTTATGTTTGCTTCCTGCTGAGAATTGAGTTATTTTCACTTAGAAAACAACCTAAATGTGTATACGGTTGTATACATATATATAGTACAGAAACATGTGTGTATGTGTGTGTGTGAGAGAGAAAGAGAGAGAGCGAGAGAGAGAGAGAGAGAGAGAGAGAGTTTAGGTATAAGATGCATTATTGAACGTGTATAGATTTCAGTATCATGCTTTTCTCTTTGTGTGTGTGTGTGTGTGTGTGCAGGAGGTGAGTTACTGCCAAGGAATGAGTCAGATAGCTGCCATTCTGCTGATGTACATGAACGAGGAAGATGCATTCTGGGCTTTGTCACAGCTGCTGACCAATCAGAAACACGCCATGCACGGTGAGCCCTCCTCGTTGGCTAAGGTTTCCTAGATACTCAGCAGCACATTGATTTAATTATCTGGATTGTGCAGAATACAATGATTACACACACATGTATATGTTGTTTCTTCCTGCTAGGCTTCTTTATCCCTGGATTTCCGAAACTGCAGCGATTTCAGAACCACCATGACCAGATTCTGTCCAAACTCATGCCCAAGCTGAAGAAGCATCTGGTACGGTGACCTTTCACTTCTTACTATAGTGCCATGTTGCGAAAGACCTTACAGAACAGGACCATGAGCATGAGTGAAATAGCATGTCCTGGTGGTCTGTTACTCTGTAACAGCAGATCCTTTCTCTCCCTTTTTTTCACCAGGACAAGGAACAGATGTCCACTGGGATTTACAGCACTAAATGGTTCCTGCAGTGTTTCATTGACAGGGTGAGTGTGCACGCTGTGGGAGGCTGAGCCATGTGCTTTGTCTTTACAGATTATTGTTGTCATAGTAAAGCCTCATATCCCTGAAATGCTAATTGGTAAACTGGAGCCTAATAGAAGAAGACAAAAAAGCAGTATTAACTTTAATGTGTTTAGTATGTTAATATAACTGATTTTTTATTGGTCTTATTTATTATTATTCATTAACATTCATACAATGGTAAGAACAGTTGACCGTTTTAAAAAAAGATCAAAAATATTTTTTGAATATTTTATTAAAATTATGGTTTTGCGATAACAGTGATAATATGAAATCACTGGGATGGCAAATATTTGAGGACTCAATGCTTAAATTAAATTCTTTAGATAGTGATTTAAGCTGAGGAAAATGGTAGATGTTCATATTAGATGATAAATAGAGGCGTTCTCTTTTACCTTTTCTCTTCACAGTGTGTGACAACATGTTAGTTTGTCAGAGAAATATATTTTAATGTAACTTAACCCCCAGCCAGAGTAGGTGAAATCAGCTAATAATATCAGCTAGAGTAACCATTTACCTAACATCAGCTAGTGTAGGTAACATCTACCTAACATCAGCTAGAGTAGGTAACATCTACCTAACATCAGCTAGAGTAGGTAACATCTACCCAACATCAGCTAGAGTAGGTTACATCTACTTAACATCAGCTAGAGTAGGTAACATCTACTTACATCAGCTAGAGTAGGTAACATCTACCTAACATCAGCTAGAGTAATCATCAACTTAACATCAGCTAGAGTACGTAATATCTACCTAACATCAGCTAGAGTAGGTAACATCTACCTAACATCAGCTAGAGTAGGTATTATCTACCTAACATCAGCTAGAGTAGGTAACATCTACTTACATCAGCTAGAGTAGGTAACATCTACCTAACATCAGCTAGAGTAATCATCAACTTAACATCAGCTAGAGTAGGTAATATCTACCTAACATCAGCTAGAGTAATCATCAACTTAACATCAGCTAGAGTAGGTAACATCTACCCAACATCAGCTAGAGTAGGTTACATCTACTTAACATCAGCTAGAGTAATCATCTACCTAACATCAGCTAGAGTAGGTTTCATCTACCTAACATCAGCTAGAGTAGGTAACATCTACTTACATCAGCTAGAGTAGGTAACATCTACCCAACATCAGCTAGAGTAGGTTACATCTACTTAACATCAGCTAGAGTAATCATCTACCTAACATCAGCTAGAGTAGGTTTCATCTACCTAACATCAGCTAGAGTAGGTAACATCTACTTACATCAGCTAGAGTAGGTAACATCTACCTAACATCAGCTAGAGTAATCATCAACTTAACATCAGCTAGAGTAGGTAATATCTACCTAACATCAGCTAGAGTAGGTAACATCTACCTAACATCAGCTAGAGTAGGTATTATCTACCTAACATCAGCTAGAATAGGTAACATCTACTTACATCAGCTAGAGTAGGTAACCTACCTAACATCAGCTAGAGTAGGTATTATCTACCTAACATCAGCTAGAGTAGGTAACATCTACTTACATCAGCTAGAGTAATCATCAACTTAACATCAGCTAGAGTAGGTATCATCTACCTAACATCAGCTAGAGTAGGTAACATCTACTTAACATCAGCTAGAGTAGGTATCATCTAGGTTACATCTACCCAACATCAGCTAAAAGGGAAACACAGAGCATTTTTACACAACTAGTGATCATCCCTGACTGTTATCTGACACAAACATAGGTACAGTAGCGATGATCCCTGCAAGCAAATGAAACTGTAATGCTGTTTGTGTGCCACAGAAGTAATGCGAATGAGATGCAGAGAGAGAGGGAGAGAGAGTAAATGAGAGAGAGAGATAATAAGACATGATAAGAGATGGTGAGAAGACCAGAAGAACAAAAGCGTAGCATTCTCTGCGGGTCCTGTGGGTGGAGAGTGGGATGGATTGGGGCCGAAGCAGTGTGTTATTAGCAGTGAGGCAGCAGTGAGGGGATGTTTCAGTGCAATTACTCAGCAAAGGCCCAGAACCTTGTTCTGTTGCCTGGATTGCACTGTGCAGGGGAAAGGGGCATCCCACTGAGCCTGCTGATGGAGATGAGGCCACATGTGGAGCTGCATCTGCCTAAGATCTGCCTCCTATCTAAAATGAACTGTACTGTCGTATTTTCTCATGGAGTTTATGCCTTGGTCACTTGTACACTTGTGTGGTCCAGTAAACACTGGCCCTGTCATATACACTATATGTCTAATCGTTTGTGGTTGTGGTGCTCCATCCAGTCTTTTTAGGATGAGTTGGGGAGTTGGGGATGAGGTAGGGTACTGATCATCCAATATCCTGACAGCAATGTTCCCAATGTTTCTTTCCTGGACAGTAGAGACAGCTACTCCAGCAAAAGCAGGATCAACTCAACATTTTTAATAACAATGAATAAGCAGGCGTCCCAATACTTTTGTCCAAATAATATATCTTGCACCAAAGCCATGGTGGTTGTATTCTTGTTCAGGCCACAGGTATGAGGATAACAAGCCCTCTGCAGTTCTGCATTTTTATAAAGGGTGCCTTGTTTCTCTTTACAGACCCCATTCACCCTGACCTTACGCCTGTGGGACATCTTCATCCTGGAAGGAGAGAAGATCCTCACAGCTATGTCTTACACCATCCTCAAACTGCACAACAGTAAGCTGCCCCATAATTGACCCTCCCCCTTGCAATCAGTTGCTAAGTCTACCATCAGAACAACCTTGGAGTTTAAATTGTACTCACATGGTCACACCAGTTAGTGTCATGTCTGAGAGCAAGTTGCTCTTCAGATCTTTGCTGATCGCTGTTGAGCTTTAGTGTTTCCCTTTGCAGAGCGCTTGTTGAAGATGTCTCTGGAGGAGCTGAGAGAGTTCTTGCAGGAGAAGATTGCCGAAACCCTTGACCTTAGTGACGATGTCGTCATTGAACAGCTTCAGAACTCCATGGCAGAGCTTCGCAAAATGAAGCTGGACCTTCCCTCTCCAGGTTCGCCTCTATAGGATATCTATAGGATCTTTACATTTGGAGCACAGATACACAAATCAGCCAAAACATTAACACCACTGGCAGCGTGAAGTGAAAAAACAATAACAGTCTTCATCTACAGTGAGCAGTCAGTTCTTGAAAGCACTTAATTAATAAGGGCCAAACTGTGATGGCTAGACGTCTGGGTCAGAGCACTTCCAAAACATCAGGTAGATTATGGGGAGGTTTGCTGGCATGCAGTGGTCAGTACCTACCAATAGTGGTCCAAGTAAGGACAACCAGTGAACCGACGACGAAGGCTCATTGATGAGATACATGGAGGCCCCACCTCACTCTTGGTAAAAGATACCACAGCATGCCTTCAGAGGTCTTGTAGAGTCCCTGCCTCGAATGGTCAGGTCTGTTGTGGTGACACAAAGAGGACCTACTCAGTATTAAGCGAGTGGTGTTCATGTTAATGTTAAGTCTGATTGGTATTATTGGGCAACAGTTTGGCCACTTACTTTAAATGTGTTGTGACTGTGTTGGCTTTTGTGTTGACTGTGTTGGTGCTGTGTTTCCATAGCCAAGCCTGATGAGCTTCCCCGGAAGCCCCTGGGTCTGGAGCTGCCGGTGGTATTGACTCCAGTGCGACCCCTCAAATTTGGCCAAGCTGAAGACACCCCGGACAAGAGCCAGCTGGCCAAGCAACCGCCAGCCTCACTCCACATCCACCTGGACCAGGAGTCCATCCTTCCTGATCAAAGCTCCCCAGAGGACAAGCAGCCATACCAGGACCGGGGAAGCCTATCACCCTTTCCTTCTCCTGACCCAGTTCTGGTGCACAACCGGATCCCTTTTGCTCCTGAAGATGGAGGGGAGCAGCCACCCCCTTATGAGCCTCCCAGAAATGATGTTGCACATGAACTAGGCTCTCCAGACAGACATACAAGTGGAACTTCTGCAGAATCAAAGCCTTTAGATGCATCTCAGGACGTTTTCCAATACGCTGTGCAACCTGCAGATTCCTCTGTGGCGGCCCCAGCCATGGTCCCGCATACACTGCCTATAGCCTCAGTGTCTCGTCAGCCCTCAAACCGCTCCCAATATGAGAACCTCCCAGATGCCAACATGGAGGAAAAAGAGGAGAAACACTCTGTGGGCAGTTCAGAGGAAAAAGCTGCAATATTAACCCAGAACTCTGCGACTGCTTTTAACCAGGCGCTTTCATCTTCTACAGCTGGACGAAGGCTGCCCACTGTTCATTCTGACCCACTGCTGGAGCGACTGCCTCATGCCAGCCTGCCCAAATCGGACACGTTTTAGACCAGAGTTTAACTGCTCTGTTAAATATCTCTCTTAAATACTGCCACAAAGCATCAGAGCTCTGTGATCTACCTAAAGGGATGCCGCTATTTTTTGCTTATTTTGCAGATTATAAATTATACTTGGGGGGGGGGTTGTGTATTCTAAGGCCCTGTCCAGACATATCCAGATATTTAAAAAAACGGAGGTTTGTCTGTTTTAGCATCCTGTCAACATGAAAATGCTGCTTTTGGTCATTGAAAACAGAGATTTTCGAGATTTAAACATTTTTGGCGTGTGAATGAGGAAAACGAAGCCTCATGAAAATGATCACGTCACAACGCAACCATATTTCTGGCTGAACCTCAAATACCTCCTTACTCCCTATATAGTGAACCACATAAGCCATAAATCTACAGCATCTACAGGCAGATAGCACAAGACTTCAGATTTCCACACATTAATTAATATAAATACCGTTCTATTACAGATGTGTAATGCTCCATATCTGGAATTTCCTGACTTGTAGTACACTACATAGGGAGTAGTGTTTGATTTGGGATTAAACCTGATTTCTTCCTTCCTTTGGATTCTTGATGTCTCTTTTTGTGAGGTACTGTCACCCCATACAGTTATAGCATGCTCATGTGAGCATTCTCGTCTCTGTGGTTGGAAATATTTCAAAGAAGGAGGGAGGGAAATCTTCGTTTTTAAAAATACCCAGATATGTGTGGACAGGGCATGAGAGTACTGTGCGAAACACATACACAATGCAAACCCATACTGTGACTGGACAGTGAGCTTTCTGAAACTTTCTGCTATTTTCAAAGAAGCAAATACTGTTATAAGGGTACTCGTACAGCGTGTTCAACCTAACCTCCATCTGCCACACCTTTACAATCGTATACAAAAATAAGGTCAGCCCTTTTTGCCTGTAATTAAGCTGCAAATCAGCATAATTGGTTCAATAATTTGTGGCAATACCAGTAAAGTCTTGTGGGCGAGGTGTTCACAAGCTAACGACACACGCCTGATAACAATTGGATGCCAGAAAATCTGTGTGTAAACAGAATAGTTTTGTATAGAAGTCTGAAAAAAAAACAGACGTACATTTACGGCGTTTACGGCGCTTATCCAGAATGACTTAGGTTTGAATCCTGGTACACAGGTGGAAGAATGTAGAGTTAGGAGTCTTGCCCAAGGACTCTTTATTAGTGTAGTGTGGTGAGCTTTGCCTGGCCTGGGAATAGAACCTTGGTGTGCCACAGGGATGCTGGTGTGGGTAGCCACTTTGGAGTATTCTGCAAGCGCCCAAGAGCCTCTGTTGTACATGAGTATCAAGTCAACAGGTTCAGGAAGACATATAGGAAAGTACTGTCTGTGGTAATAAGCGATGCAGCAGATGAAGATTAGTTTGAAAAATGCTGCCGTACTCCTTTACGATCACCAGTCTTCATTCCTTTCATGCAATAGTTCATTAGCAGTAATGAGCAAAGTAGTCTTAATCTGGTCAGTGAAGCCTGGACAGGTGCTACAGAACAAACTGAGCGATATGGTCACATCCTAGGTGTAAAGGTCACACCTAAATGTCATGAACATGACAAAGCTAAAGGTGAATTCCACCAATTTTTAAACATATTCTGCAGAATTGAATCATTAGGATGTAAACAAAGTCATTCACAGTGGCCACGTTCCACAGAAACTTGAGTCAGAATTGTTTACAGTGGTGGTGAATGGAACCAGGCGTCTGAAAAGTTTAATGTGGCTCAGAGCGATGTCAGAGATAGATAATACACAACATGAATTATGAATACCTTGCCTGAGGTCTGGGACATCTTTTTATAATAACCGTACGACGTAATTGTGGCCTAAACATATTCTTAAAAACACATTCATGGCTCAGAGGTGCTTTCAGGGCGTAATAAGGCAAAATAGCATCTAAACAAGACTTATTTATGTTATATTGCCACTGTTTTACCCATTTCTAAAAAATATATATAATGTCTGAATGACTGTTTACATTTGACTGAATGTATACAGAAAGTTTTGAACAATGGTGGAATTCCCCTTTAAACCACACCAACCTCTTAACCAGGGCCTACTGTACTTTTACAGCATGGTCCAGCCTCCTTAAGATACAGGATAGGTAATGCAGAGACTTGCTAAATATGATTAGGACTATTCCTTACTCCATAATTTCTTGTCTCAAGTACACAGGAGATGTAGTGAGTCATATTTGATGACATTTAATTAAATACTGTACCGACTTTTATTATTATTATTATTATAATTATAATTATTATGCAGGTTTATGAGGGAGAATTAGCCTTTAGATTACGCATTGTGCTGAAAAGGTGCTGGAATATAAGCTTGCAGTTAATGCTACGTTTCTAACCCAGTCTTTATGTACAGTATGTGTTTGTACTTGGTTTCCATTTGTGTGAACATTTTGTAAATGACGATAACAAGCTTTTTAAAGTATTGTATTTTAATGCTTTTAGGCTTTTGTATTTGTAGGCTTTTAGACCTTTTGTATAGTAGAATTATATTTATACAGGAACTATGTTCAACTCACAGGTGTGTGTGTGTGTATGTGTGTGTGTAATTTTATTATTTTTTTATGTTGTCCTCTTTAGCTTTGCTTTAATCCCCTAATTTGTGTCTGTTCTGTTATTCGCTGTACTTTTCCTCCATCATTAGCTGACCACAGAACCGCAGGTCATAGGCCACAGGTCTCTGTTCATCTGGACGGGATTCAGAAGGGTGGGCTTTTTTTTTGGGGGGGGGGGTTGTTTTGCAGTCAGTTGTTATGTAATGTGGTTGGAAAAATCATCATTTGTGCCACATCTTTAAGTGAGCAGCACCACCTGGTGGACACGTAGAGCTGTTGGCTTTAGGAGAAGCTGTATCATGCATCGTTTCCGGCAGTCTTAACATCTTAACATAATTGATGATGAGAGCTTATTTTGTTCCAGGCTGATACCAAAGTATCAGTGCTTCAGCATTTGTACATTTATGACAATTCTGTGGCAAAATATAACTTTAAATGATATTTATAATGCCATCATTTCAAATAATGGTGATAGAGACTGCTTACATGCTTGAAGGCTTAGGATGTGTATTGTGGCAGGTTTGGTAGGATTTCTAATGAAACCAAGTCATTTTATCTAGCTTAATTTAACGTAGGTACATTTCTGGTTCCAGTAGCTGCTGCTGAATGACTAGTTCACTGGTCTCCAGTGGTTTCAACCCACTGACCCGCAGAGTAGCACTGGCGCTCCCCTGCTAAGTAGGCCTATATTTACGATACGCTGTTAAAAATAAAGGTGCTTTAAATGGGTCTATTGGCCATGGTGTGGGTGGAGGTTCTTTAGACCTTTAAAAGGTTCCCCACATCATTTCGAATGTAAAAAGAGGCTCTTCAAAGGCAGGCGTGGGGAACTCCGGTGCTTTTACTGCCCATCTGATTCACCTCACCTATTAACTGCCAGGTTTAGGTGGGCAGAGAAATCAACAAACCGTGCTGGACTCTTGGCCTTGGCTCCCCATCCCTGTTCTATGGCATGGTTCAAAGAACCATGTGAAGGACCTTTATGTTTAAGAGCGTATTTGTGCATTTCATTTGTGGTCATGTGAGAACAGATGATCCTCCATAAGCGTTGTAACATCTACTCCTGTTCTTTTTTTGGTGGTTTTCTCTTTCTTTTATTTTGAATAATTGTACATTTCTGTACATTCCTTTATAAGGAGTTTCGAGATCTCCAACCAAAATGCTTTGGTTTTATTTTGTCTGTATATTGTAAAGATACTTGGCTTTACAGATATGTTCAACTTTCGATTGGCGGAAATAGACATTTTCTGACCTTAACTGAGTGTGTGTGTGTGTGTGTGTGTGTGTTTAAAAAGGGTTAAAAAAATTTTTAACATTACAAACATGCAGTGACTCCCCGTGACCAGTAGGGGGCTCTAAAGTCACATGGATCGTCTTGTAAAATGCAGCGAACTTGCAGTGACTTTCCTTGACCAGTAGGCGCTTCATCGGCAAATACATTGTAACAGAGATTAGCCCTCAGAATAAATGCGTTTGAATAGTTTATATGGACAAAAGTATTTGGACACCTGCTCATGCATTATTCCTTTCAGGATCAAGGGGATTAAAAGGGTACTGTCCAGGGAAGGGAAGGCATTGCTGTGAGGATTTGATTGCATTCTGTGACAAAAGCGTTAGTGGAGGGTTAGTCAGGATGTTGGACGATGATTAGCACCCCAGCTCATCCCCAACTCCCCAGCCCATCCCATCCCAAAAGTATCAGATGAGCATCATACCAGAGAGCACAGTTCCACAGCTCTACAGCTCAATGCTGGGCCAAGGGCTGTATACCCCTCTAGCCCACGCCTGGCATTAGTTGGCATGGTGCCAGTAGGTTCATGTCTATCTGTTATTGGCTAGACAAGCAGTGTACGCGCATTTGCACATCTGTGTCAGCAAAATTAGGTGAAGGCATTCATTAGAAGGGGTGTCCACAAACATTTGGACATATTGGACACATTTCACAGTCCTCACAGAGCAGGTTGAGGAGAGATGCATGAGGTGGATGATTCAGCAATCCGGTCTGAACTTCTCAAACCAGCATTGCACGAAGCCCTAGACATGAACCTGTCCCTGGCCCCCTGAGGACACCGACGCTATGTGGTGACAAGAGCTTTTGTGATTGATTTCAGCCTTTGCCAGACGGGGAGAGCCATGCATCATCATAAAGCATCAGTGAGGGGGAGAGAGCTAGGGGGCCAACAGAAATAGAGCAAGACCTATAAAGATGATAC